>NC_051081.1:1977991-2170049 GCF_004664715.2 Peromyscus leucopus | reverse complement strand
TGTTGTGGTTCTGGGGGGTGGGGGGTCTCACTCTGCAGCCCAGGCTAGCCTCAAACTCAGATCTGAGTGCTCTAGTCTCCGGGTCATGCACCACAAAACCCAGCCTCTGAATCGGGGACTTTAAGGTAGAAACCTACAGAGGTAGGATCTGTGTGGGGAGGGCCTCAAAACTCTCGGAGACTCAGGGCAGGGCATCTTCCAAGTTGGGGGGGGGTGTGTGTGGGTTGTCACCTGTTTGGAAAGGCAGTCTCCATACTAAGGGGGACCCAAGAAACCCCAGTGAACCCACAGACCACTCTTAAGTCCTCTGGGGCTCCTTGAAACTGCCCTGAGCAGGGGAAGCATGAAAATTTTCATGACCCAGCAGACTGGGGGACCTTGAAACTATCAGTAACAAGCAAATAAGAGGATGATCAGAAACCGCCTAAAAGGAGATGGGGGGCGGGGCTTGCACACCGCTGGGAGGCGAAGGGCGCTGCGCAGACTCCTGCAGAAGCTGCAAGATGAGTTTGTCCCCGGTCAGGGCTCCGTAGTGAGTGGCGTCCTGGCCCAGTGCGTCAGTGATGCCCGGCTGGGCTCCAGCCTGCAGGAGGACCCCAACGGTCTCGGGGCTGGCCCCCTCACATGCCAGCATCAAGGCCGTCCTGTGGGCGGAAAGGGGCTGCTGAGGGGGCAGAGGCTTGTCCCCAACCCCCTGAACCCTTCTCTACACCCAGGCCAGGAAGATTAAAAAGAGGCTCCCTAGGTCCCCAGCTCAGAGAGGTCCAGATACCTGCTCCAGGACACACAGCCTATGACGGAAGGGTTGGGGGGGAGGGAGGGGCTCACCTGCCTTGCAGGTCCTGGTCATCTGCCGCAGCCCCCTGCTGTAGGAGGAGGCGGCACAGGTCTGTGTGACACATCTGGGCGGCTATCATGAGGGGCGTGGCACCCGACTGGGAGGGAGGATGCGACAGCGGCGTGAGTGATGACTGCCCTGGAGGCTCACCCCACGCTTCGCAGGTGAAGCCTGGGAAGCCGCCCTTGCTGGCCGCCGACCGCAGGGGTCGTACTGTACCCCCCCCCACGAGACCCCAGCAGCTCACCCGATCCCGGGGGTTCAGGTGTGCCTTGAAAGAGCAGAGCAGCTTCGAGCAGGACAGACAACCACCAGACGCTGGGAAAGACGGGTGAGAGAGTTGGTGGGAGAGGCAGCTGCCTGCTTCTACACCTTAGTGTTGGGGTCTCGGCCTGGGCCGGGCTGGAACTCACTCTGCAGTGTGGCGCCTGACACCGGTCACGCCGGCAGCCGGGAGGCCTAGGCTGGAGGATGGCTGCACCTTAGGGGCCAGCCTGGGCTACAGAATGAGACCACGCCTCAACTAAAACCTCAGGGCCGGAGCGATGGTTCAGTGGTTAGAGCGCTGGCTGCTGTCGCAAAGGACCTGGATTTGGTTCCCAGCACCCACAAGGCAGCTCCTAATCATCTATCACTCCAGTTCCGGAGGACCCGATGCCCCCTTCTGGCCTAGCACAGACATACATGCAAGCAAAACGCTCGTACACATTAAAAAAAAAATTTTAAATACATTTTTTTTAAATTAAAATTGCCAGGTGGTAGTGGCGCACACCTCTAATCCCAGCACTCAGAATGCAGAGCTAGGTGGATCTCTGTGAGTTCGAGGCCAGCCTGGACTACAGAGCGAGATTCAGGACAGGCACCAAAACTACACAGAGAAACCTTGTCTTGAAAAACTAAATAAATAAATAGTTTAAAATTAAACAAAAACCACTTTTAAAAAAGTGGGCCAGGAAGATGGCTCAGTTGGTAAAGGTGTTAACTGCCAAGCTACTGACCTGAGTTCAGTCTCCAGGACACACCTGCCGCGCGAGAACCCACTCCCAGAAGTCACCCTCTGATTCCCACACAAGCACTGTGACACAGATGTCCCCACCCACACAATAAACAAACAAATACAATTTCTTTTTTTAAGACATCCCTAGAGTACCTGTGGGCATGGACACCACCTGATGGTGCCACTCTACCGGGGGACTTAGTGACTAACACCCCCAGAGCAAACCCAAGTGCTGTCCCCTGGAGCAGGAGGTTCTGCTTGGAGGTCCTGCAGGCCTGGACCCCGCGCTCCTGGGTTCCAGTAATCAGTCCTCGGCTGCTCTGAGGACAGAGTCTGGATTGGACAAGCTGCCCGCACTCAAGGCACCCAGGGGAATCTGGAAGGAACTGGGGTTCTGGGCACCCCACTTTGTCCACCCACAGGCTAGGCTTTGGGGTGCAAGGAACAGGGTTCCCCCACTGGTACACGTGCCCAACTTCTTTGTGCAGCGGGGCAAAGGGGCCTGGTTCAGACGGTGAGTGCAGTTCCAGCTGAGCCCTGAGTGGCACACAGAACAAGAGGAGAAGCTGGAGACAGTGGCCCACATCTGTCCTCCAGCAACTCAGAGGCTGAGGCAGAGCTCTCTGCCCGCCCCCCGCCCCCCGCCCCCCCCCTCCCCGCCACACTTCAAGGCTAGCCTAGGCTACAAAGAGAGACTCTGTATCAAAATAAGTCAGGAGAGGCCTGGGAAGGTGGCTCAGTCCATGAGAGACTGAGTTCCATCCTCAAAACCCACGTAAAAGTCGGTGTGGGGGTGCACACCTGTGTCCCCAGCACCGAGGAGGCAGAGGCAAAAAGATCCAAGGTTCACTCATCACCCAACCTAGTTTAAATGTTGGAGGCCAGGTTCAGAGAGACTGTCTCAGAGGAGGTGGAGGACACGTGACTGTGACCCTTAGATTGTCCTTTGACTTCCACATGCCACACACATGAACACACATTCATAAAAGCTAAGAAAAGTTCTGCAGCTTCAGGTCAGAGGTAGAGCCCTGCTTAGAATCCCCCAGAGAGGGGCTGGGGGCGTGGTCAGAGTGGAGCCCCGCTAGAATCCCCAGTGAGGGGCTGGGGGCGTGGTCATGGTGGAGCCCCGCCCAGAATCCCCAGTGAGGGGCTGGGGGCGTGGTCAGGGTGGAGCCCCGCCCAGAATCCCCAGTGAGGGCTGGGGGCGTGGTCGTGGTGGAGCCCCGCCCAGAATCCCCAGTGAGGGTCTGGGGGCGTGGTCAGGGTGGAGCCCCGCCTAGAATCCCCAGTGAGGGGCTGGGGGCGTGGTCGGGGTGGAGCCCCGCCTAGAATCCCCAGTGAGGGGCTGGGGGCGTGGTCAGGATAGAGCCCCGCCTAGAATCCCCAGTGAGGGGCTGGGGGGGGGGGGGGGGGGGGGGGGGGGGGCGTGGTCAGGATAGAGCCCCGCCTAGAATCCCCCAGTGAGGGGCTGGGGGCGTGGTCAGGGTGGAGCCCCGCCTAGAATCCCCAGAGAGGGGCTGGGGGCGTGGTCAGGGTGGAGCCCCGCCTAGAACCCCCAGTGAGGGGCTGGGGGCGTGGTCCACTGGCAGAGAGCCTTCCTTGAATTTGGGAGACCCTGGCTGCACCCACCTGCATGGTGAAGGGCTGTCCACCCACTGCTGTCCTCAATGTCCACCGCGCAGGAAGCCTGGGAAGGAGTGACAGGTAATGTCATCTCTATTTCCTGGGTGACCGATTTCCCCAGCCCTCCCCGCTCCCTGGGGCTCTGCGGTATCTCAGGCTCTTTTCTTTACGTTTCTATTGCCTTTGTCTCTGTGTGTGTGCTCGCTGGCACTCCACACAGAAGACAACCTGTGGGAGTCTGGTCTTTCCATCCATGTGGTTCCCAGAGAACAAAATCAAGTCATCAAGCTTGGAGCAAGTGCTCTCGCCTGCTGAGACATCTCTCTGGCCCACATATTCATTATTTTTAAGATCTATTTTTAATTTTGCGTGAGATCTGTGTCTGTCTGTCTGTCTGCCTGTCTGTGTGCACATGAGTGCCTGAGAAAACCAGAAGAGGGTGTAGGGTCCCTGGGAGCTGGAGTCACAGATGGCTGTGAGCCTCCATGAGGGTGCTGGGATTCAAATCCTGGTCCGCTATGAGAGCAGCCAGTGCTCTAACCACTGAGCAACCTCTCCAGCCCCTCTAGCTCTTTTTCTCCCCTTCCCCATCTTCCTTCCCTGAGAACCCATCTTCCAGCCCCCCAGGTGACCCTACTTTGATAACAGTAAACAGAAGGGACAGGGCTGGGGGACCAGGAGCAGCTGGGGTTTGGGGAAGTAGCTGGAGTTCCGTGTGGACAGAGAATGGGCATCAGGACCTCCAAGAGTTGCTTCAGGCACTCAGGATGCCCATACTTGGCTGCCAGGTGAAGGGCATTGTAACCTGAAGGGAGAAGAGACGGGAAGTGTCCTCCAGGTGCCTCCCAAGCCTGAACTTCCAAAGTCAGCTGCTTCTTAAAACCAGCTGCTCCCATAGACCTTTTTGTGGCTGTCTGTTGTCTTTCCGCACAGGGTCTCTTTATGCAGCCCAGGCTGGCCTGGAACTCACAGAAACCGCCTGCCTCTGCCACCCAGATGCTGGGATTAAAGGGTTTTTTAATTTTTTATTTTTGACAAAGTCTCACATAGCCCAGGCTGGCCTCCAGTTCATATGCAGCTGAGGATCACTTGAATTCCCGATCCTTGTGCGGCCACACAAAGTGCTGGGATGACAGGTGTGTGCCAGCGGTGCAGAGGATGGACCCCAGGACTTGCCCCGTGTCTGGTGAGTGTCCTACTCACTGAGCTACAGCCTCAATCTGGACAGTGAGGTCCTACAGTTGACCCTGTGGTCCCTGCTCTGGACAGCTGAGCACCCCTGCCGTCCACCCAGGAGCAGGTCCGGAAGTACCTGCTCCGTCTGTGCTCATGACGTCTGAGCCTTGAGCGAGCATCACCTCCAGACAGCCCGCCGCACCCCTCATGGCCGCCAAGTGGAACCTGGAGGGGTAGGTTAGGGTCATTCCCAGAAGAGTGTCCGAAGCCACCCGGTCCCAGGGCTTGGGCACTCACGCAGACTTGCCCTCGGGGTCCAGTTTTGTGGGCACCAGCCCTTTGTGAGCGATCAACGAGGCCACTCTGGCCACATCGTTGTTCTCCACGGCCTGGAGCAGGCGCTGGTCACTTTTGCCCCAGTCTTGGCCCTGCGGTGGCACACCCAAAGGTGCGTGGGACTGAGTGGGTCACTGTCCCCTCCCCACCAAGAAACAAGGGCAGTTGCTCCGGGCTCTCACCCACCCACTCCTGGGCACTTGCCTGGCGCCTGCCTCTTGCTGCGGGTTTCGGGATAGGGCACGGGCCACAGGGCGGGCAGGAGCCGAGGTCGGTGGGGCTGAGCCGGAGCTGTGGGGTAGGTGGTCCTGGCTGGGGGCCTCGAGACAGCGTCTCTGAAATCTGCATCCCCCAGCGTGTGTCTGCAGGCCCACTACCAGGCGCCTTCCAAATGTCAATCCTCAAACCAACTCCCCTCATTGTGTCCTAAGCCAAAGCCAGTTTTTTTTTTTTTTTTTTTAAGCAGCATCTTTCTATGTAGATCAGGCTAGCCTGGCCTAGAACTCACAGAGCTAGGCCTGCTGCCTCTGCCCCCACACTGCTGGGATTAAAGGCAGGTCTCCACTGCCCCAGTTCTGTTTTTGGTTTCTGAGGCAGTGTCTGGAGTCCTGTAGCCCAGGCTGGCTTTAAACTCCCTGTGAGCCAAGGATGACCTTGAATTCCTGATCTTCCTGCCTCCCCCTCCCCAAGGCTGGGATGACAGGTGTGGACCATCTCACCTGGTCCACATAGTGCTGGGGAGGGAAGCCGGGACTTTGTGGGTGCTAAGCTTGACCCGCTGACCCGCCGCCCCGCCCCTTGTCCACAGTTATTTTACTGTCTTTTAAGTTTTTGGGGACAGGGTCTCACTATGTGGTCGGGCAGCCTCAAATTAATGACACCGCTACCTCAGCCTCCGAATGCTGGGGTGACCAGCCTTTCCCAAACCATCCCCCCCGCCCCGCCCTTCACAACCGCTCGGCCAAGGTCCCATCGTCCCCGTGGCATTAAGGCCTGGCCCGCAGAGCTGCAGCCGCAAATGTTCCTGAACTCCCTGCCCAGGAGCGTGGCTGTCCCCAAGTCCCCGCGCGCAGTGTCCTCCGACACCTGCGTCCCGCAACGCCCGGCTGACACCGCGCCCGCACAGAGGCCCTGGGCCCGGTCCTCCACGTCTGCCCCGCGCCCTGCAGCTGCCCCACCCCTGCCCCGGCCCCCGCCGAGCATCTTCCCGGGAAGGGGGGAAGGCGCAGAGCGACCCAAATGCCTACCGCGAAGGAGGCGGCTGCGCACAGGCACAGCTGCTTCATGGCG
This sequence comes from Peromyscus leucopus, assembly GCF_004664715.2. Lineage (NCBI taxonomy): Eukaryota > Metazoa > Chordata > Mammalia > Rodentia > Cricetidae > Peromyscus > Peromyscus leucopus. The sequence continues at coordinate 2,163,789 of NC_051081.1, read as the reverse complement.
AATGGGTGGGGACAGGACCAGGCCAGACCACGCCCACCTCCCCAGGACTGGTGGCCCGCTCTCCTCCTCCGGCACAGGCCCCTCCCACCTCTCCCCCAAGCTCAGCACCTCCCCCACCCCCACCAGGCTGCTCCCTGCCTGGCAGGTGGCCCATCGTTCATTCACCCATCATCTCTGAGTCGTCTACTCATTCATTCATACACTCAGGCCTATCTTTTCATTCATTCGTTCACACATTCATTCTCTCCGACATTCATTGACACATTTGTTAATCTTCTCATACCTTTTCATTCTCTCGTTCATTTCCTCACCGCCCGCCCCACCCCCCATTCACTGACCCATCTTTTCCTGGGCACACGCGGCGGCTCACTCATCCTTCCCCACACTCACACATCCTCCCACCCACTCACCCCTCGGGCCCATCCGTCCACCCATCCATCATTTGCTTCCCTCCAGCGGCTCTCATTCACCTGCCCCGCCACTGTCCACCTATGGGCCTGACCTATGCCTCACCTGCTGGGGCCTCGGCCCTCCTCACATGCGCAAAGGGTTTCAGACTCAGACACAGCTCTGGAGGGCCATGCTGAGCTGGACGAACCACCCCGCCTGCTACACAGCGAGAACACAGTGAAAGCTGCGCCTCACTCACCCAACGCAAGAAGCGGGGCCTGCGCACATCTTTAGATCAACTGAAAGAAAGGGGCGCAGCCCGCGTTTCCGTCTCCAGGTCTGTGGGCACCTGTCCCGCTCTGGCACGCAGGACCCACAGAGGCATCCCACGACCTGCCGCTCGGGGAGGACGGGCAGAGGAGTGGGCACCACGTCGCCACCGCGGGCAGAGGCTCTGCTGTTCGGCATTTATTGAGTGACTTACTGGATGCCTTGAAGACTCGGAGCCAACGCAAGCCCTTTCCGGCTCTGTGGCTTCTGTGCATGTAGTTGGCACTATAGAAGATGTCTGACACACGACAGGAACTGTGAGATGAGGTGGAGTTCCCAGACAGGCAGAACTTGGGTGACGTGAGGAGCTCACCCAGTCACCTTACACAGTTACAAATGTGGTTTCCCTAAGAAGCGAGTCCTGCCTCCCTGTCCCTCAACACTGGGCACTGGGTTGGCGCGTCATCCTCTGTGGGGAGTCCTAGCACATGCTCGCATATGCTAGCGCACACACACACACACACACACACACACACGTGCCAACTTGTGTGTGTGTGTGTGTGTGTGTGTGTGTGTGAGAGAGAGAGAGAGAGAGAGAGAGAGAGAGAGAGAGAGAGAGAGGAGAACAGAGCCGGGCATAGCGGCTCAAGCCTTTAATCCTTTAATCCCAGAACTAGAAAGGCAGAGGCAGGTGATCTCTGGTAGTTCAAGGCCAGCCTGGGCTACAAGGTCAGGACCAACAAATCTGGAGGGATTTTCTTCAAATAAAGCCAGAAGGTTAGCGAGGGGGGCCCAGATAAGGTAGTTCTCATTCTACACAAGGGAAACCCAGGCCCACAGCCTGCTGCGCCCTTGCTGGAGCTTGGCTGGACAGCATAGGGACACCTGCTGGGATGCAGCCTGGCGCTTGGCCACCCCAGGAGGAAACCCAGAAGCCCAGGGCGCCAGGGAGGTCTCCACGGCAGCCACGGGTATTCTCTTTCTTCCCTCGGGGCTGCTATGACAAAAGCGGAGCCTCACTCTGGCTGCAGCCGGGAAACCGGATAAGGGCGGGCAGGGGCCGGCCAGGCCTCCCATCTGCTGCCCAGGCTGGCCCAGCGCCCCCGCCCCTCCCACCCCGATGCGACCCCTTCAGCACCCCGCGGAACACACCCACGTCCCATCCCAAGCTAGGTATCTCTCAGCAGGGGTGGGCCGCAAGATTTCGAAATAATTCCGCTTTTAAAATAGGCGGGTCTTTTTTTTCCAGACAGGGTTTCTCTGTGTAGCCCAGGCTGGCCTGGAACTCTTACTGTAGCCCAGGCTGACCTCGAACTCACAGAGATCCTCCTGCCTCTGCCTCCCAGGTGCTGGGATTAAAGGCGTGCGCTATCACAGCTGGCCCAATTCAGCTTTTCAAAAAGTATTTTCTCCTTTAAAAATTACATTGATGGGAGTGCGTGCACAGGTACGTGGAGGCAGAGGTCAGAGGTCATTTTCTACCTTCCACCAGTGGGTTCTGGGAATCAAACTCAGGAAAGGTGGCTCAGAGGTTAGTGCCCCGGCTGCCCCTGCAGAGGACCCGGCTGGGTTCCCAGCACCCGCCCGGGGCTCACAACCGCCTGTGACTCCAGTTCTGGGGACCCGACGCCCCCTTCTGGCCCCCGCAGGTACTGCACACAGGTGGTGTGCAGCCCTCGATGCAGGCAACTCTGGTTTACACAGAAAACGCTTGGCTGCAAGCGCCATTCCCCCTGAGCCATCCTGCCAGCCCATTACTCGGCTTCTGCAGTGAGCGGGTTTCCAACTGGCTGTGGTTCCCAGGGATTCTGTGGACAGCGTATCTGAGGAACTGAGGGACCAGGCAGAAACTATGAGGAGGCCAGCCCAGCCTTACAGTGTAGGAAAGTGACCTCTCTCCGTCTCTGTCTCTGTCTCCCTCCCTCCCTCCACACCCACAGATGCCCCGCCCGCACAGGAGGCTGGACGCTTCGGAGCTGTGTGACTTGGAGCAGCTTCCACACCCTCTCTGAGCCTCCCTTCTCTCAAAGGCAGACAACATAAGCTCATTCCTTGAAGAACCGGTGTGAGGGTGGGATTGGGGCTCACGGGGAAGAGCACTCGGGAACCCCCTTGGAATCGCGGGATTCATATAAAAACAGGGGTGGGAAGAGTCTGGAGGCATCTCACTGACGCCTCGCCAGCATGTGCAAAGGCCCTGCTCCCACGGTGACCACTGTGACCCGGACTGGGGGTGGGAGAGCAGACCCATGTGGGGGGTTAGCATTTGGTTAGCAGAAAAAAAAAAACATGGGGTGGGGGGGGGGAGGCGTAAAGGCGGAGCCCTGGGTTCTGCGCTACCGTGGGGGCTCCAGCAGGAGGTGGGACCGGGAGCTCACGCCCTCCCCAGGCCTGCAGACTCACCTCCGTCTTCTTGAACCGTGCCCGGAGGGTCTTCATCACGCCGGCTGGGGGAAGGGGTGGGTGGAGTGAGGGAGGGTGCTGGGGCGGTCACCGCAGCACCCTGTGCAGCACCCTGCACAGCACCCTGCGCAGCACCCTGAGCAGCACCCTGCACAGCACCCTGCACAGCACCCTGAGCAGCACCGCCTCTGAGCTCATCTCACACTGCCAGCCCCGCCCGGGCAGATCTGCTACCCTCTCTGCTGTGTGTCCCCATGCAGGTTACTTGCCCTCTCTGAGAACTGTCCTCAACTGTAAACAGAGACGATAATCCCTCCTTGGGCCGGTAGCTGTGAGTACTCAGCGCGCAGTCACCGGAAGGGGCTGACAGACGGTAAACAGGCGTCACCGTGACATTGCTCTGCAGTCTTGAACTTGTACAAACACTGAGGCCAATAATCCCCCCCACCTTCTCTGTGGAACTCCTGTTCATGAGACCCCGTGTGCTGATCCATGTCTGTCCCCCAGACAGAACGAACTCTACCTCCCCAAGTGGACGTCCTGCATTCTCCTCGGCTGGGTCACTTCCTCTACCCCTAACCTGCCTTCTAAGCAAGGAGCCGTCACCAGGCTTTGCCCAGTAACACGCTTCTTACTCAGTTAAAGGGGAGGAGACACTGGACAGTCAGTCCCTTGTAGGAAGGCCAATCACCCTTGTCACTGCTCTTGGTAAACAAGAGCAATCTATTCAGGGCAGACCCACCCACCCATCCACCCATCCACCCATCCACCCACCCATCCACCCATCCATCCACCCACCCATCCATCCATCCACCCATCCATCCATCCATCCACCCACCCATCCATCCATCCACCCATCCACCCATCCACCCACCCATCCACCCATCCATCCACCCATCCATCCACCCACCCATCCATCCATCCATCCACCCATCCACCATCCACCCATCCACCCATCCATCCACCCATCCACCCACCATCTACCCACCCACTCATCCATCCACCCATCCATCCATCCATCCACCCATCCACCCACCCATCCATCCACCCATCCATCCACCCACCCACCCACACACCCACCCATCCATCCACCCATCCACCCATCCACCCACCCATCCATCCATCCACCCACCCACCCACCCATCCACCCATCCATCCATCCACCCATCCATCCATCCATCCACCCACCCATCCATCCACCCATCCATCCATCCACCCACCCACCCATCCATCCACCCATCCACCCATCCACCATCCACCCATCCATCCATCCACCCACCCATCCATCCATCCATCCCACCCACCCATCCACCCATCCATTCATCCATCCACCCATCCATCCACCCATCCATCCATCCACCCATCCACCCACCCATCCATCCATCCATCCACCCACCCATCCATCCATCCATCCACCCATCCACCCATCCATTCATCCACCCATCCACCCATCCACCCACCCACCCATCCACCCATCCATCCACCCACCCATCCATCCATCCACCCACCCATCCATCATCCATCCACAATCCACCCACCCGTCCACACATTCACCCACCCACCTGTCCATCCTTCCTCCTCTAAACTCAATGTGACAGTTCACTCTCACCACCACCCCTACTATAAAGTTCAATCACACCCCAGGGTGAGTAACAGGACACCCAGGAGCCTCGTCCACAGGTTTCCAGTCAGGAGAATCGCAGCATGGAGGTGGGGAGGGCCTCCTGGAAGAGGTGACCGCAGCACACACAGGTCCAGTGACCTGTGGGTCCCCACAATGGTTCAGGAAGGAGGGTGCGCACTGAGCCAGGGCCGCGGCTGTCTGGTGGGACGCGTGCGCCTGTCGCGAGTGTGTGGGTGCATGTGTTCGGGGTGTCGCAGGCAGCCCGCTGTGGCGCAGCCCCAGGCCTCCCCTTCCTCGGGACCCAGGGCCGTGTCCACTCGGGCCTCCCCAGCCCATCTCCCTACCTCAGGCGACTCCAGGCCAGAGCCCTGCGTCCACCACAGCCTCTCTGGTTACTCGCTCCAGGTGCGAGCTGCCAGTAGCGGAGTCGGGGTGACACCCGATCAGGCTTGGGGGGGGCACCCGCCCAGGGGGATGGGGTGAGCCGAGGGAGGAGACGAGCTGCAGTTGGCCAGCGTGCTCAGCTGGGCAGCCCCGAGGACCGCCTCTCCCTCCGGCCTGTGCGCTCCCACCTCCGGGAAGCCTTCCTGGGGGTCCCCGCGGGGATCAGGAGGCTCCCGTAGTCACATGCCGCCCCTCACCCGGGTTCCCAGCACCATCACCACGGCCTGGCCCTGTCTGTGACCACCAAGAGGCACGAGGGTCAGGATGGTGCCTCCCACTGCAGAGATGGCCACGGGAGGGGGTCACAGGGACTCCCGGTGACCCCAGTATCTCCTTCTCCATCTCTCTGCATCTCTGCGCACCTCTGTGTAACATATGGGACTCGCTCCGTTCGGGGGACCTGATGCTCTGTGCTATCCCGGGAGATGCACCCCAGAAACAAAGCCGAGAAAATATCGGCAGGGAGTCCGGAGGTCTTGGCTGGGCCCGCAAACCCCAAGTTCCCATGCATTCTGCCCTGTGGCCCAGAGAGGGGCAGAGACGGGCTGAGAGTCACACAGCAGAGACCCAGAACCGCCCTGGGGTCTCCCGAAGCCCAGACTGGCTTTGAACTCCCACCGGGCTGTATGCACGCGGGGCGGGGCTCCGCCCACTGAGCCAAAGCCCCAAAGGGGTTTGTTTCCATGGGTTTGGGTGGTGATTTTGTCCCCTTTATGAAACAGGGTCTCACTACACAGCCGGGCTGGCCTGGGACTCGCAATCCTCCTGCCTCGGCGCCAGTGAGTGGCCACATCAACGACAGCGGGCAGCCAGGCCTGGGGAACGCCCATGAGTCCGCTGCCAGCACTAAAGATGGCGCGCGTGGCGTCGGCGCGGCGTCAGTGCGGCGCATGCACTCTGGAGAGAACGCCTCTTCCGCCGCCGCCACCTCACCCTCCACACTCACCCCGCACGCACACGCACACGCTCACACTCACACCCCAAACACGCACACGCACGCACACGCACACCCCGGCGTCTCTAGGGAAGGTGGGTCCTCTTCCCCCGCCGTCCCTTCCCCACTTCCGGCGGAAGCGGCCTCAACAAGGGAAACTTTATTGTTCCGCGGCAGCGCCGGCGACGATGTCGGTGAATTACGCCGCCGGGCTGTCACCGTACGCGGACAAGGGCAAGTGTGGGCTGCCCGAGGTGAGGCCGCGGGGTCGGGGTGGCCGAGCGGCCCCGGGGGGTCGGGGGACGGGGGACGGGACGGCGGGACGCGGTCCGGGGAGCCGGGAATGGTGGGAACAGCAGGCAGCACGGCGTCTAGACCACGGGAAGGACTTCCCTGGGGGGGCGGGGAGTGACGCCCCCGGGGGTCCGGGAGGGGGGCGGGGTCCTCAGGGACGGGACCCACGCGCCAGCCCCAGGCGGGGAGGAGACCGGGGAGAGAGGGGACCCGGGAGAGGGGGGACCCGGGAGAGGGGGGGAGACCTGGGAGAGGGGGGGACCCGGGAGAGGGGCGGGGACCCGGGAGAGGGGGCGGGGAGACCTGGGAGAGGGGGGCCGCGAGGGCGGGGCCGTCAGCCTGTGGCTTCTGGGGGGTGGGGGGACTCGCCCTGTGCCCCAGGCTGGCCCCGAACTCGCCCTGTACCCCAGGCTGACCCCGAACTGTAGCCCAGGCTGGCTGCGAACTCGCCCTGTAGCCCAGGCTGGCCCCGAACTCGCCCTGTGCCCCAGGCTGGCCCCTAGCTGTAGCCCAGGCTGGCCCTGAACTCGCCCTGTAGCCCAGGTGTGCCCAGATCGTAACCCCCAGAGAGACCACCAAGGACGAGCACACCAGAATGCAAAAGCAAGGTTTATCTGTTCCAAGTCGTGACAGGGAACTCATCTCAAGTGAGGCAGGGAGGAGCCCTCTTTCTTGGGGAACTTAGTTTTCATAGGCAAGACTCATAACATTTCTCAGGGGAGGGGGTTAGCACGGGTCCATCCTTGACTGGTCCAGTTTTTCCCGGGCCTGGACTTTATCTTATTCTAGCTTGTCTGTTTGCCCTGTCGGGAGTTTTACAACTCCTCTCCGGGGTCTGGTCATGTTATCTCTGGAGAGGGGCATCTCGTGGTTAATCGGTTACCATCAGACATCCTGACTCTGTTCTTTTGAGTTCCTGGGGCCGGCGCCATCATTTCTGGGGACCTGAAACTGGCCTGGGTCTATCTATATTGAGATATCTTTGTCTAAGGCCCCCTTTTTGAGACAATAGAGTGAGGGTCTTGTGCCTAGATCATGTCCCCAAAGCCGCCACTGGAGACTTTAGGTACAGAATGCAAAAGTAAGGTGTTTTCTGAGTTTACAAGCCTCCAGGGAGGCTCTTCCAAATCTCTCACTCACAGCAGGGAGCTTGGAAGGAGCGCTCCCCTTTGTGAGGCTAGTTCTTAAAGGCACAGACCATATCATTTATTTTAACCTGCGTCTCTTTTTAGTCTTTTGGTCGAATATCCTGACTGTGTTTTCAAAAGTCCCTGTAGCAGATACAGCCACGTGGGAAAAGGGGTCTAAGTTCTTATCTACTCTTAGGAATCCTGGGTTAAGCTTCTCTTTGTCTGCAGGGGATACAGTGGGGGGTTTTACTGAGGTATCACAAGGCTGGCCCTGAACTGTAGCCCAGGCTGGCCCCGAACTCGCAGGGTGCCAGGCGAGCGCCACCCCGCCAGGCTCGGCTCGCCTGTAGTCGGGCCTGCTGGAACAGCGCCGCGGGGAGGGCGGGAGGGCATCGCGGCTGACCCCGCGCCCTCTGACCCCGCAGGTCTTCGACCCGCCCGAGGAGCTGGAGCACAAGGTGTGGGAGCTGGCGCGGCTCATGTGGCAGTCCTCCAGGGTGGTCTTCCACACGGGCGCCGGCATCAGCACGGCCTGCGGCATCCCCGACTTCAGGTGTGTGACCCAGGGGGAAACCGAGGCAGGGCGGCCCGAGCACGCCGGGCGATGGCCCAGCTGCAAGGGATGCTGGGAGTGCAGCCCTGGGGGTTTGGAGGCTGGGGGGGCACTGCCACGGAGCCCTGCCCACCCCCACCCCCCCCCCACCACCCCCCCCCCCCCCCCCCCCCGCTGCCCGTGACTCGGGGCGGCTCTCAGGACCGATCTCTCCGTCCCCAGAGGCCCCCACGGCGTGTGGACCATGGAGGAGCGTGGCCTGGCCCCCAAGTTTGACACCACCTTCGAGAGCGCCCGGCCCTCCAAGACCCACATGGCCCTGGTGCAGCTGGAACGCGTGGGCTTCCTCAGCTTCCTGGTCAGCCAGAACGTGGACGGGCTGCACGTGCGCTCCGGCTTCCCCAGGTCAGGTGGGGGCGGCGGGTGCCGCTGCACCTCCCTCCCCACGGACTGGGGGCACTTTATCCAGATGGAAAGGGCACTCTGCCCGGCCACGCCCCCACCCCTCACTGGGGATTCTGGGCGGGGCTCCACCATGACCACGCCCCCAGACCCTCACTGGGGATTCTAGGCGGGGCTCCACCCTGACCACGCCCCCAGCCCCTCACTGGGGATTCTAGGCGGGGCTCCACCCTGACCACGCCCCCAGCCCCTCACTGGGCATTCTGGGAGGGGCTCCACCCCTGACCACGCCCCCAGCCCCTCACTGGGGATTCTGGGCGGGGCTCCACCATGACCACGCCCCCAGACCTCACTGGGGGATTCTGGGTGGGGCTCCACCCTGACCACGCCCCCAGACCCTCACTGGGGGATTCTGGGCGGGGCTCCACCCTGACCACGCCCCCAGACCCTCACTGGGGGATTCTGGGCGGGGCTCCACCCTGACCACGCCCCCAGCCCCTCACTGGGGATTCTAGGCGGGGCTCCACCCTGACCACGCCCCCAGACCCTCACTGGGGGATTCTGGGCAAGCATTCTTAGATCAACAGATTTGTTTTTTGTTAATGGCTTTTTTTTAAAGCCAGTTTTTTTTGTGTTGTTCTGGATATCCTGGACCTCTCTGTGTAGACCAGGCTGGACTTGAGGTGACAGAGATCCACCTGCTTCCGAGTTCTGGGATTAAGGGCTTGTGCCACCACGTCCATCTGGACAACAGATTTTTGTAGTGGGGAGCAGGTATTAATGTGTTTGCAAAAATAAGGTCAGCTCGTTCTGTAACAATTCCTCAGACTGGGACAGGCTGGGGCATCTTCCCTTGATGTGAGGATCAGGAAAGAGAAGTCCATGGACCTCGTGGGTGAGCAGCCCAGGAAGGCTTCCTGGAGGCGGAGGCAGGCTGAGCAGCTGGCCCAAGCCTCAGGATTTGGGAAAGGTCCTGACTCGCATCCTCTTCCACAGAGACAAGCTGGCGGAGCTCCACGGAAACATGTTTGTAGAGGAATGTCCCAAGTGTAAGACGTGAGTGTCAGTGACTGTGCGTGTGAAGGCCAGGAGGGGCGGGGCTTAGCCGGGCTCTCCAGGAGGGGCGGGGCTTAGCCGGGCTCTCCAGGAGGGGCGGGGCTTAGCCGGGCTCTCCAGGAGGGGCGGGGCTTAGCCGGGCTCTCCCCGGGTGGGGCTCGCGCAGGTTCCTCCCCTGAGCTGGCTAAGGGGCCCTAAAACGGCCCCAGGGAAGGCTGGGAGGTGGCCCCGTCTCCAGGGACAGTCGGACAAAAACAGACTGGAAGTAGGCAGACCCTTCATTTGCAATCCCCCAAGCAAGGAGCTACAAAATGGGGTGACACAAGCCACGCCCTAGGAAATGAGGGATTCTCCCTGCCCCCCACCCCCCACCCCCGTGGCTCCGGGCTGGAGGATAACATGACTACACCAGAGCCTCGGCGTAAGCAAGAGCTGTGCCCCTGAGCCCCTCTGTAGTGGTTCTTTTTCAGAAAGAACCTCATTAAATTGCCTGGGTTAGCCTGGAATCTGCCATCCTCCTGCCTCAGCTTCCTGGGTGCTGAGATCGCAGGTGTGAGCCATCGTGTTGGGCTTAGCTGCCTCCCTCCCCCGCCCCCCACACGTGGGTGCCCTAACTCAGCCCCTGTCCTTGTGTTCCGAGGCAGAGCCTCTCAGAACTGTGGCTGGCTGGTTTACTGAGTAGGCAGTGAGCTCCCGGGGTCCTGGGGTCCCCGTCTCGGCCTCCCCGACTGGGCTGTGAGTCTGCTCCACCACGCCCTCCTTCACTCTGGTGACCCAAAGTCAGGGCCTTATGTGTGCATGGCGAGCACTTTCCAGACTGAGCCGTCTGCCTGTCTGTCCCCGGCTGTTTGTCTTGCTGTGTAGCCCGGGGATGAGCCTGTGCCCAGTGCACTGGCCCCACCACCCCGCTTCCCCCGTGCAGGCAGTACGTGAGAGACACGGTCGTGGGCACCATGGGCCTCAAGGCCACGGGCCGGCTCTGCACGGTGGCCAAGGCCAGGGGACTCCGGGCCTGTAGGTGAGTGACTTGCCGCGCGCGCGCGCGCACACGCCTGCACCTGTCAGGAGGTGAGCGCCCTGACTGCCTTCCCTGACCTGCCGCAGGGGGGAGCTGAGGGACACCATTCTGGACTGGGAGGACGCCCTGCCTGACCGGGACCTGACACTCGCTGACGAGGCCAGCAGGTATGACCCACCCTGCGCTCCCTGGGTGGGAGCGTGGGATAGACTTCCACAGGAGGTCAGGACTCCAGTGGGTCAGCAGAGGGGTCCCCTGTATCCCCACACCCTGGGCAGGATGGATGCAAAGAACACAGATGACTGGAAGGTTTGTTTACTTTCTTGTTTTCAGGGTTTCTGTGGTACTGGGGAGAATACTGGGCCTTGTGTGTACTAATAAACAAGTCCTCTGCACAGTCAGCCCCTCACTGGGGGTTCTGGGCGGGGCTCCACCCTGACCACGCCCCCAGCCCTCACTGGGGGTTCTGGGCGGGGCTCCACCCTGACCACGCCCCCAGCCCTCACTGGGGCATTCTGGGCGGGGCTCCACCCTGACCACGCCCCCAGCCCCTCACTGGGGGATTCTGGGCGGGGCTCCACCCTGACCACGCCCCCAGCCCCTCCCTGGGGATTCTGGGCGGGGCTCCACCCTGACCACACCCCCAGCCCCTCACTGGGGGTTCTAGGCGGGGCTCCACCCTGGTCACGCCCCCAGCCCCTCACTGCTTCCTGCTCCCAGGACCGCAGACCTGTCAGTCACCCTGGGCACCTCGCTGCAGATCCGTCCCAGCGGGAACCTGCCCCTTGCCACTAAGCGCCGGGGAGGCCGTCTGGTCATTGTCAACCTGCAGCCCACAAAACACGTATGTGCCAGTGCCCTGCCCTGTGGCCCCGCCTGCCCTGCCGTGTCCTCTGCCCCGCCTGACCATCCCTCATTCCGGCAGGACCGCCAGGCTGACCTGCGCATCCACGGCTATGTGGACGAGGTGATGAGCAGGCTCATGAAGCATCTGGGGCTGGAGATCCCCACCTGGGAAGGACCCCGTGTGCTGGACAAGGCCCTGCCACCCCTGCCGCGTCCAGCTGCACCCAAGGCTGAGCCCCCTGCGCATTTCAATGGCTCAGTGCACGCTCCATGTAAGCCAGAGCCCGACAGCCCTGTACCCCACAGGCCCCCCAAAAGAGTGAAGACCGAGGCTGTCCCCAGCTGACCCGAGTGTGTGGGGCGGGAGGGGTACTTGTAGGAACCACACACGTTGGGAGTTTTTTGTTTTGTTTTTTATGTGCTGTGCACTGAGCCCAGACTTGCACATGCCATGCCCCGCCTTTTTCAAATTTTTCTTTGAGACCTGGGCTCCCTAAATCGGTCAGGCTGGCCTTGAACTTGCTGCTGTAGCCCAGGCTGGCCTGGAGCTAGCGCCCTGCCCACCCTCAGCCTCCACAGTAGCAGGGATGGCATGCGGACGCCACCGGGCCCAGCACAGCCCTTCCGAGTCTCACTGTGCCCCTTGTCCGGGACCCTCCGTGGAGTCTCGGGACACAGGGAGTCCACGGCGGGTGGAAGAGGCTGTGTCCCAGGGCTGGGGGTTCGCGTGCCTCTCCACCCGCCACACCCCGCTTGTGACTCAGGATGTGCCCGAGGGGCAGCCACACACTCCACCCCCCCTTGACCCAGAGCCACCGGGGATGTCTGTGCATAGGAGGGACCTGGGACCCATCTGCGCTGGGGCCCCCCGGCTTCCAGGAGCCCCCAATGCAATAAACACAGAATTCCTGTCATTTCTTCTAAATTTTATTACGTTCACTCATTTCCTTTATGTGTGCGCGTGTGCGTGTGTGTGTGTGTGTGTGTGTGTGTGTGTGTGTGCGCGTGTGTGTGTGTGCGTGTGTGTGTGCGTGTGTGTGTGCGCGCTGTGGTGTGTGCGTGTGTGTGTGCGTGTGTGTGTGTGCGTGTGTGTGCGTGTGTGTGTGCGTGTGTGTGCGTGCGTGTGTGTGTGCGCGCGTGTGCGTGTGTGTGCGTGTGTGTGTGTGTGTGTGTGTGTGCGCGTGTGTGTGTCTGTATGTACAGTATCGGTTCATGTGTGGTGTCAGGACGACTTGAAGGGGTCAGGTCTCTCCTGCCACCAGGTGGCTCCCAGGAATGGAACTCGGGTCACCAGGCATGGCTGCCTTTCCCAGCCGAACCTTCTCACCGGCCCCGGCCTGCTCTATTTGCCTGAATGTGTCAGAGTCCCTAGCCAGCTCGTCCCAAAACGTTAAGATTTTTTTACAGTCATTGTACCCCAAAATGGCCAAATCTGTGGGTTAGACCGTTCCTGTGCATCCTTCCTCTGCAGCTGCCCCCCCCCAAGGCCGGGACAGGTCTTCTAGGAGTCTCTTATGCCCACACATCACCCTACACGTGGTTTTTGAGACAAGGTCTCACTGAGCCTAGAGTGCACCCATGTGGGTGCTAGGACTAGAACTCAGGTCCTCTGCCAGAGTGGCCAATGCTCTGACCACTGGGTCAGGTCTCAGCCCCCTGCCTCTCATACACATTCTTCTCTTGAGACAGTCTCACTATGCATCCCTGGCTGGCCTGGGGTCACAGAGATCAAAGGCGTGGCCCACCACGCCCTGGCAAGGCCTGCCTTTTTTATGTGAGTCCTGGGGATTTGAACCCAGGTCCTCATGCTTACACTGAGCCACATCCCAGCAGCTCTTAGGCATCTGGTTGGTCAGCCCAGCTGCTGTGCCCAGCTTGGCACTGTTTCGAGGTCAGAGAAGTGAGGACACTCAGGGAATTGTCGCTCTCCTGCTGTCTCCCTTGTGTCTGTCTGTCTGTCTGTCTGTGTGTCCTGTCTATGTTTCTCCGTGTCTCTCTGTTGTGGGATATTGTACACTGTGAAGATAAATTGCTGTGATTGGTCTAATAAAGAGCTGAACGGCCAATAGCTAGACATGAGGAATAGGCGGGACTTCCGGGGCAGGGGGGGGGAGATGAATTTAGGTGTACGTCAGATGCTGAGACATGGAGGGAGTTGGACATACCGAATGGGAAAAAAAAGGTAAAAAGCCATGAGGCGAAACATGGATTAATATGAATGGGTTAATTTAAGTTATAAGAGCTAGTGGGACAAGCCTAAGCTGAGGCCGAGAGTTCGTAATTAGTAAGTCTCTGTGTCGTTGTTTGTGAGCTGGAGGCCAACAGCAAAGCCTGCTACATCTGTCTGTCTGTCCCATCTCTTGCTGTCTCTGTGTCTCTGTCTCCTCAATGCCCACTACAGAGGAGGGTTCCCCACCCACCCGCGTTCTAGACAAGCTGGTCACTCAGTCTTCAGTGGCTGAGCCTGGAGAACTGACTGATCATAGGTGCTTGGGGCGGGAGCCCCTGGTCACTATACCCAGTGATCTCTAGTAATTCAGGGGGGTGGGTAGAGGGGACTGGACACTTGCCCAATCAGGAGCACTGACATCACCAGCTTGGTCCAATCAGAGTCCAGGGTGGGGATCTTGAATGCTGCCCTGGGAGTGCCAGTGATCCCTGCTCTATCCCCATCCCACCCCTGACATCTCCCCAGCCCCACTCCCACCCCCCAGTTCCCATTTGTAGTGGCAACTGTAATGGAGAGACACCACAGAAATCGTTAAATATGAAGACATCTTTTTTTTTTTCAGCTTTTCTTTTTTTCTTTATTTTTTACATGAATGCCCTGTCTTCATGTATACCTGCAGGCCAGAAGAGGGCAGCAGATCTCATTACAGATGGTTGAGAGCCACCATGTGGTTGCTGGGAATTGAACTCAGGACTCTGGAAGTGCATCCAGTGCTCTTAACTGCTGAGCCATCTCTCCAGCCCCTGGAGGCATTTTTATATATGGCTCCAAATCTTCACCTGGACCAAGAAGTCCCCCACCTCCACTGTGAGTGACACAGTTCGAACCCAGCAAAGTCTCCATACAATATTCATCTCTCGAGGTTCACCCTGGACACAGCCATCCAGTGCCAGGACGGAGGTCAGGCTTACAGGTGTCTCTCTTTGCTAAAAACACTGGAGAGAAGCTCCAAAGACACGTGATACCACCCACTGGAGGGAAGCCGTCTGTGTAAGGAGTGTGGGGGACCATCAGCCATCCCTCAGCTTTTTGAAGACATAATAACATGCACCTGTTGTTTGTTTTTGCTCTTTTGGGGAGCCCACCACCCAGCTCCCAAATACATCACACATTGAGGCTTATTCTTAATTACAAATGCCCGGCCTTAGCTTGACTTGTTTCTTGCCAGCTTTTCTTAGCTTTACATTAGCCTGTCCACCTTCCGCCTCTGGGCTTTTACCTTCTTCCGTTTCTCTGTATCTTTCTTACTCCATTGCTGGTTGTGTAGCTGGGTGACTGGCCCCTGAGGTCCTCCTCCTTCTCTTGGCCCTGCTTCCTCTCCTTCCTATATCTTTCTCCTCCCAGGAACAAGCCAAGCTAAGACCGAGCATTTAAATAATTGATAAGTCTCTGTGTCTTTATTTGGGTTAGTGGCCCAAAGAAAATTCCAACTACACACATGAGCCCAGCAGTGTTGATGCACGCCTTTAACCCCAGCACTCGGGAGGCAGAGGCAGGCGGGTCTCTGAGTTCGAGGCCAGCCTGGACTACAGAGTGAGATCCAGAACAGGCTCCAAAGCTACAGAGAAACCCTGTCTCAAAAAAACAAAATAAAAAAGACACATGAAATGACACCCTGCAAAAAGCACCAGGCATGCAGTGTGGGTCACCCTACAAAGGGACTCCTGCACAGTGCTCCAGAGGCAGCTGGACACTGGAAAAGCAATCCTGTAGCTGGAGGGCTTCTCTCCAGGTTCCCCAAGCCCCGCAGTCCCACAATCCACTTATAAAATAATCACTCAGACGCTTATATCACTTATAAACTGTATGGCCGTGGCAGGCTTCTTGCTAACTGTTCTTTTATCTTAAATTAACCCATTTCTATAAATCTATACCTTGCCACGTGGCTGGTGGCTTACCAGAGTCTCTACATGCTGCTTCTCCTGGCGGTGGCTGCAGTGTCTCTCCCCCAGCCTTCTGCTTCCAGAATTCTCCTCTCTCCTTGTCCCACCTACCTCCTGCTGGTCATTGGCCATCAGTGTTTTATTTATATAGAGTGATATCCACAGCACAATCCCATGAAGTTGTGCGTGTGTGTTTTTATTCGTGGCTGTGAGTGTGTGCACGTGTGTGTGCAGATGTGCCCGTGCATGTGTAGGGCCGTGTACCCAAATGCAGAGGCTAAAATGAGTGTCAGGGTCCCCTATCGATTCCTTTCAGGCAGACTCTCTCCCTGAACCTGGGCCTCACGTTTCTCAGCGAGGCCAGAAGCAAGTCCGGTGACCCCCATGCCATTGCCAACTCAGAACTAGGGTTGGAGGCTGCAGCAGAAACCCAGCTTTTCCATGAGTGCTGGGATCCGAACCCCACGTCTCATGACGGGGAGCAAGCTCTCTACAGCTTGAGCTGTCCGTCCCCGTCCCCGTCCCCGTCCCCCCCCCCCAGCCTCTGTAGTGGGCTTTGATGCACAGCTAGGCTTGAATTATGTTTGTCTGATGGCAGCCCGTCACAGATTAGAATCACCCGGGTGGGGGGTGCACCTCAAGAGCTACCCGACTGCCCTGACTGGCCTGAAAGGCCACGCCCCCCTTCCCTTTCCACTCTCTCCTTCCATTTGTCCTCTCTCCCTCCCCCAATAAAGCTCTAAAAAGGTAACCATGGCCTGTGATTATTCCAGGCAGCACTCTCCTCTGCGGGCATGGCCACTGCGGCGGCCAGCCACGAGCAGCGCGTCATCGTTTAACCAACAGTGGGTGCTTTGGTTCTTCACTAGGGAGGTGAGATGGAGGATGAAGGGACAGAGGACAAAGATGAGGTCAAAAGCATAGGAGCTTACTAAAACAATGAGGACAGGAAAACTGGGCACAGAGAGGAGCTGAGTGTGAGGACGGAGCTGAAGCTGTGTAGGCAGAATTTTGTTATAGAGAAACAAAGTAACGGACAAAAAAGCATGGTGTGTGTAGATTCCTTTCCCTCAGATAACGCCACACCAGATGTAGGGTCTTTCCCAGGACTCTGGGAGGAATTTCCTCAGGGCCGGCCTTGGGAAAATCCTGTTATCTTTACTACCACAGGCACTATGTGTGACTTTGTCCCTGGATGGTGCAGCAAGCACGGTGACTCCCTCCCTCCCACAGGTCAGGTCTGGGGAGGATTCTGTTACATGGAGCCCAATGTATGCAGCTCTCAAAGCTGAGTTCAGTTATTACGTTGAGTTATGTGTTGCTAGAAATAATACACATTTGGGCCAGCAAGAGAGCTCCGTGCATAAAGGGCCTTGCTGCCGAGCTTCATGACCTGAGTTAATTCCCTGGAAAAGAGAGCCCCAGCTTTACAGATTGTCCTCTGCTCTCCACATGCATGGCATGCCACATGTACCCCCAACTAACTCAGCATCCAACCAAAGCAACCAAACACAGTCAACTAACTCACCAATCAACCAAAGCAACCAAACACAGTCAACTAACTCACCAATCAACCAAAGCAACCAAACACAGTCAACTAACTCACCATCCAACCAAAGCAACCAAACACAGTCAACTAACTCACCATCTAACTAAACAAATTAATAGATAAATAAGAGAGCGATTCATGGGCTGAGGAGAAGGTTCAGCAGTTAAAGTCCTTACCCACTAGCAAAGGTCTAGCCTTCACATGTCCAGAATGCACATAAATTGCACATGGTATGGCAGCCTACCTTTAATTCCAGCCTTGAAAGGGTGACAGGGACCTGGTTTCATTGCAAGGCCCCAACTTAAAGACCTAAAGTAGAGAGAGACGGAAAAAGAATCCAACAATAACCCGAGACATGGTCTCATGTAGCCTAGGCTGGCCCCAAACTCACGGTTTAGACAAGTGTAGCTCAAGTTTTCTCCAGTCCTGCCTGTCCCATGGTCAGGACAAATCTCTCTCACCTGCCAGTCCTGCTCAGACCCAACTGAGTAAACACACAGAGACTTATACTACTTACAAACTGTATGGCCGTGGCAGGCTTCTTGCTGACTGTTCTTTTAGCTTAAATTAATCCATTTCTCTAAATCTATACCTTGCCACATGGCTCGTGGCTTACCAGTGTCTTACAGGTTGGTACTCATGGCAGCGGCTGGCAGCATCGCCTGACTCAGCCTCCCTGTTTCCAGAATTCTTTTCTCTTCTTGTCTCGCCTATACTTCCTGCCTGGCTACTGGCCAATCAGCATTTTGTTTATACAGCGCGATATCCACAGTAGACAAGGATGACCTGGGACTACTGATTCTCTGGTGTCCTCCTCTCCGGGGCTGGGATGCTGGGTGTACATTACCATGCCTGATTCCTGTGGAGCCAGGCAGGCAGCCTCGGCACCAGGGTTCACCCACTGGAGTTTAAAGGAAATGCCCCTTGCACCCTCTTCACTGGAACTTTGGGAAAGGCAACTGCAGGGGACATCCCACTCACCAAGGGCCCTAACGGTTGTGGGATGTTTGTGCACTGTGTGAAGGTGGACTGCTGTGATTGTATCAAAGACTGTTGGGATCCAGCCTCTAAGTCTTCTTCCCAGGGTTTCCAGAAGAGTCTGAAGGTAAAGAATCAAAGCACACAGAGCTCATTGGTCCATTCACTTTATTCTTCTCATACAAAATTCTATCTCCACAGCTTCAGTTCTGTTCTCATACTTGGCTCCTCTCTGTCCCTTCTCCTCCTGTCCTCTCATAGTTCTAAGTTCTTTTCGTCCCATTCTCATCTCCGCCCTCCTTCCTGTCTCTATCTTTGTTCCTCTCCTCTTCCCATGACCCGTGTCCCTACACCCACGGTCAGCAATAATCCACCCTGCCACTTTCTGCTCGGCCGGGTAAGTCGGCCTGGAGCTAGGAAATCTGCCTTATCGCTTCACTGCACCTGGTCTCCAAAAACCATTTTCCTGAGTTCATTGTCTGAGGGGAAATCTGGGGGTGCTACTAAGGCTGTGTAAGAAAGAGGGTCTGAGCTTAATTTGCACAAGAAACAAAGCTATGTACCTAAGGTCCGCCTGACCTAGGCGGTGTCTCCATATGGGTATTTACTGAGCAGGTGGTCTGGAATGCTGTACTGTCTGTCATTTGGCCTTGGATTTGGGCTAAAGGAGCTGGCCCTGGCTTTGTGTGCTTGCTAAAGGAGAAAATTGCAGAAAGCAGACTTCTGAATTATTTTTTTTGTTGTTGTTTTTTTTTTTTTTTTTTTTTGTTTTTCGAGACAGGGTTTCTCTGTGTAGCTTTGCCCCTTTCCTGGATCTCGCTCTGTAGCCCAGGCTGGCCTTGCTTGAACTGCCTCTGCCTCCCAAGTGCTGGGATCAAAGGCGTGCGCTACCACCGCCCAGCTCAGACTTCTGAATTCTAATGCTAAAAAGGAACAGAAAGTCTGAAAGCAGGAAGCCTTGCCTGCATGACTGTATCCAAATACCTTAGTTGTATGTGCCCAAGGAATGATCAATCCACACTGTTTAGAAGTTCTTGACATGAGAGCACACATGAAATTCATAGCAGAAAACAGCTGATATATTAAGCTTGGCCTCCTCTGGGAGAATCCTTGATTCTTTCAGGTAATGGCTTTGCCATAGTCAGCTGAATTCTTACTTCAGATTCCTGTGGCCTGCATCATGATTGGTATAACAAAAAGCTGGACAGCCAATAGCTAGGCAGGAGGTATAGGCAGAACTTCAGGGCAGAGAGAGAACTCTGGAAAGAAGGTGAAATCGCCAGCCAGAAGCAGAGGAGAGGAGCGTGAGCAGCATGGAGAGATGAGGTAACAGTCACTTGACAGACTGCAGATTAATTGGAATGGGTTAATTTAAGTTATAGGAACTAGTTAGGGCCGGGCAGTGGTGGCACACGCCTTTAATCCCAGCACTCCAGAGGCAGAGCCAGGCGGATCTCTGTGAGTTTGAGGCCAGCCTGGGCTACAGAGTGAGTTCCAGGACAGCCTGGGCTACAGAGTGAGTTCCAGGACAGCCTGGGCTACAGAGTGAGTTCCAGGAGAGGCGCAAAGCTACACAGAGAAACCCTGTCTCAAAAAAACAAAACAACAAAAGAAGAACTAGTTAGGAAGAAGTCTAAGCTCATAGGCTGAGCTTTCATAATTAATATAAGTATCCATAGGTTATTTGGGAGCTGGCTGGTGGGACAGAGAATGACCCATTACACTTAACTTGTAAAAATGTGAATTCTCTTGAGAGGAGAGGACCTGAACTGAGGATGCTCCTAGACGGGTTCCTGCAAAACCAACTGTCAAGGAATGCCGGTTCCAGATTCAGCCACCAAGGCACACAGGGGTCACTGCATCTGCTGTAGCGGAGCCGGGCAGGCTACATCCTGCTCTTCCAGCACTGTCCACATGCTGCTGGTTAGCAGGCACACAAGGATGCAAGATTGAATGAAGGCCCCAAGGGGTCTCCATGGCTTCAGGGAGTGGCCAAGGTCAGGCCATTTGTGGCAGGGTCTGCATCCCTGAAGGGAGGCCCTGAGAGTTCACTGTGTGAAGCTTTGAAGGTGAGATATATCAACAGACACAGAATAGAGCTGGTCCACAGACCAGGCCAAGTGCATCGTGGCCAGCAAAGCTGGGGGGGGTGGGGACCGTATCTTAGTCAGTGTTCTCTGCTGTGAGGAGATACCGTGACCTCACCAACTCTTATAAAAGGAAGCATTTAATCAGGGCTGGTCTACAGTTCAGAGGGTTGGGCTGGATGTGGTGGCTCACACCTTTAAACCCAGCGCTTGGGAGGCAGAGGCAGGTGATCTCTGTGAGTTTGAGGCCAGCCTGGCCTACAAAGTGAGTTCCAGAACAGCTAGGGCTATTCCACAGAGAAACCCCTGTCCCAAAAAACAAGACTAAAAAACAAACAAACAAACGTTTTCAGAGGGTTAGTCTGAGATCATCATGGTGGGAAATAGACAAGCATGGCGCTGGAGCAGTAGTAAGTAGCTGAGAACTTCACACCCTGATCCACAGGCAGCATGCAGAGAGAGAGACACTGGGCCCGCTGTGGGGGCTCCTGAAACCTCAGAGCCCACCCCAGTGACACACCCACTCCAGCAAAGCCACACCCCCAATCCTTCCCAAACAGTTCCACTGACTACGCATTCAAACATATGAACCTATGGAAGCTGTTCTTATTCAATCCACCGTAGACCACTTGACCCTTTGGAGCCGAAATGATCCTGTCTGAGTTCCAGATGGTATGCATGGAGTTATGGGGTAGGGGCTACCCTGCTGGGTTCCTGTCTTCTTTGGTCTTATTATTCTTAGCTGTGACCCCATTTCTCCTTCCTGGAATAGGAATATTTCTTCTGTGCCAATGTCTGTTGCAAATGTGTAGCTTAATTTTTTTAATTGTACTCACAGTTAAGAGATTACCTGGAGTTTAAGGTGTAAATTGTGAACTTTAAAAAAATGATTACTTTATAGTGAAGAGGGTTATGTGGTGGTAAAAAAAAAAAAAAAAAAAAAAAAAAAAAAAAAAAAAAAAAAAGTTATTTTATGTTTATGGGTGTTTGTGGTGGTTTGAAAGAAAATGGCCCCCAGAAGGTTTCAGACGCTATTAGGAGGTGTGACCTTGTTGGAGCACATGTGTTGCTGTGGGGATGGGGTTTGAGACCTCATACATGCTCAAGATACCACCCGGTGTCTCAGACCACTTCCAGTTGCCTGCAAGATGTAGAACTCTCAGTTACCTCTCCAGCACCACGTCTGCCTGCACACTGCCATGTCCCACCATGATGATAATGGACTGAATCTCTAAAACTGTAAGCCACCACCTCAATTAAATGTTGTCTTTTATAAGAGTTGCTGTGGCCGGGCTGGTGGCGCACGCCTTTAATCCCAGCCTTGGAAGGCAGAGCGGGCAGATCTCTGTGAGTTCGAGGCCAGCCTGGTCTACAGAGTGAGATCCTGGAAAGGCACCAAAACTACACAGAGAAACCCTGTCTCGAAAAAAAAAAAAGGGGGGGGGTTGCCGTTGTCATGGTGTCTCTTCACAATAGAAACCCTAAAACCGTATTTAAAAATGTATGTCTATGCACCACGTGAATGCAGTACCAACAGCCAGAAGAGGACATCAGACCCCCGTGGACTGGAGTTACGTTTGCGAGCCACCATGTGGTGCTGGGATCTTAACCCAGTTCTCCGCAAAAGCAACAAATCCTCGTAACTGCTGAGCCTCTCCTGCACACACACACATACCGCCATCTTTTTTTAGACAGGGTCTCATGTTGTCTAGAGTGGCCTTCGCTACCACAGAGATTGAGACACGAGAATTTACAAAATAAACTAAGTCAGGGCTGTGCAGATGTCTCAGGACACAAAGCCCTTGTGCAAGCGTAAAAACCTGAGTTCTGATTCCCACAAACACATAGAAGCAGGTGTGGCTGTCCACATCTGTAACCCAGCACATCTGTAACCCAGTGCCGACTGGGTGGAGACGGGAGAATTTCCGGGGCTCAGTGGACAGTCAGCCAGGTGAAACCAAGAGATTCAGATTCAGGGAGAGAGCAAAAAGTGAGGGTTGGGGATTTAGCTCAGTGGTAGAACGCTTGCCCAGCAAGCGCAAGGCCCTGGGTTCGATCCTCAGCTAAAAAAAAAAAAAGAACAAAAAGTGAATAGGGGCTGGCGAGAAGGCTCAGCGGGTAAGAGGGTTTACCGCACAGGTGTGAGGACCTGACTTTGAATCCCTGGCACCACGCATGCCCATGTGGCCCTCAACCCCAGTGCTGTGGGGATGGAGACTGGAGGATTGCTGTGGCTGCCGGCTTACTTTGCAGT
Source organism: Peromyscus leucopus (assembly GCF_004664715.2). NCBI lineage: Eukaryota > Metazoa > Chordata > Mammalia > Rodentia > Cricetidae > Peromyscus > Peromyscus leucopus. Next base: position 2,141,444 of record NC_051081.1, on the reverse strand, counting down.
GCAGAGAAAGACCATGCGTCAAAGGAATAAGGCTGAGCGTGAGCGATCGGGACACCAATGCCCCTTTCTGCCCTCCATGCATGCACAAGTACACCTTCACAATGCACATGTGTGTGAGCATGTGTAGACACACAGAGTGGAGAACAAAAGAACAAACCACCCATGTTGATTTCTAGTCTTCATGTGCGCACGCACGCACGCACGCACGCACACATGCACGTGAATGCACATACACCTACATATGAGCTGTCAATCAAGGGAATTGGGTGGGCCCTGGTGTCAATGTGAGGCTCCAGCTGGAGAATGATGCAATCAGCAGCCCTGAAGACAGAAACAGAGATCTGTCAATCAGATGTTAGCATCAAGGGAGCCATCTAGTCAGATCCTGGGACTGGGATTCCCCAGGCAGAGCCACTGCAGATGTTTATGAAGTTCCTCTGTTTTTATGAGCATGGTGACTCAGGGAGGGATCCACAGCAGGACCCTTGGTAGTTTGTAGTTATTGCCCAGGCGGTGGTGGCGCATGCCTTTAATCCCAGAACTCAGGAGGCAGAGGCAGGAGGATCTCTGAGTTCGAGTCCAGCCTGGTCTACAGAGTGAGATGCAGGACAGCCAGAGATACAGAGAAACCCTGTCTCAAAAACAAAAAAGTTTACCTTCAGCAATACACGCACACTTCTACTTACAGAACAAAACCCAAAGTAAATACTGACATAAGACAAAACAGGAACGTTTATTCAATTTTTTTCTCAGAAACATAACAAGATATTACAGCCCTATGACTCTCTACTATGGCTGAGGCACTTGGAAAAGGAAAAGGGGGCTGGGTTCAGGCTGGAACTGCTGGCAGAATACTCGTCTAGCACACAGGCAGGCCCTGGGTTTGATCCCCAACACCCCCTAAATGAAGGAAGAAAAGAAAATGAAGATTATGTCATATTAATAATAAAAAAGAGGAGCTAGAGAGATGGCCCAGAGGTAAAGGAGTGCACTGCTCTTGTAGAGGACCTATATCATGTACCCACTTGCACAAACACACACGCACACAAACTAAAAAGAAAACAAGCCTTCCTTTAGAAATAGAGAAGAAGGCCAGGTGTGTTTTGTGCACATATGTGGGAGACAGAGGTTGGAGGGGGGCTTGTCTAAAGCTTGAGTCTCTCTTGGGCAACACAGTGGACTCCTCCCTCAGCGAGCTTGTGAGGGATGTCTGCCTCCTCTGAGGTCTCACAAAAAAGATGAGGGTCAGGCGGTGGTGATGCACGCCTTTAATCCCAGCACTCGGGAGGCAGAGGCAGGCGGATCTCTGTGAGTTTGAGGCCAGCCTGGGCTACAGAGCGAGATCCAGGACAGCCAAAACTACACAGAGAAACCCTGTCTCAAAAAAAGAAGAGAAGAAGAAGAGAGGAGAGAGGAAGGAGAGAAGGAGAGGAGAAGAAGAAGAAGAAGAAGAAGAAGAAGAAGAAGAAGAAGAAGAAGAAGAAGAAGAAGAAGAAGAAAGAGAACAGATGAGGTCACACAGTCAGGGTTTTCCTGGGTCCTCCACGTGATGTTTCTTCCCAGTGTGCTTTTCTCCACTCACCAGAAGACACTTTTCACACCCATGGTGATCTATCTGTGTGGGCTGAGCCCAAGACCCTGGGCTATGCGTGTCTGACACCCCATCACTGGGCCACACTCCAGCGGTGGCCTCTTAAGTGTTCTTTCTAGCATGAATTTTCCTGTGTCCTAGAAGGGCTGGGAGAGACATGAAGGCTTTCCCACACTGCTTGCATTCGTAGGGTCTCTCCCCGGTGTGTGTCCTCATGTGTGCACGGAGGGACGAGGAAGAGCGGTATGCCTTCCCACACCTGCTGCACAGGTAGGGCCTCCCGTCCTTGTGGGATTTCATGTGCTTGTTAAAATACTGGGCGTGACTGAAGACTTTGTCACACAGCTCACAGGCATACGGCTTCTCGCTGCTGTGTGTCCTGACGTGCTCACGAAGCGAAGACCGGGAGGCCAAGGCCTTCCCGCACTGCGGGCACTCATAGGGCCTCTCGCCGGTGTGGGTCCCCACGTGGATGCGCAGGGACGCGAAGAAGCCGAAGGTCCTCCCGCACTGCGCGCACGCGTACGGCCGCGCCCCGCTGTGCATCTTGAGGTGCGTCTGGAAGTAGGCCTCGCCGCGGAAGGTTTTCCCGCATTTCTCGCACAGGAGGGACTCGAGCCCGGCGTGCTTCCTCGAGTGCGCCCTCAGGGACGCGGGGTAGCGGAAGGCTCGGCCACACTCCTTGCACTCGTAGGGCTTCTCCTGGCTGTGCGACCTCCCGTGCTCCCTGAGGGAGGAGTAGCAGGAGAAGGCTTTGCCGCAGCGCTGGCACACGTGCGGCAGCTCCCCGGTGTGCGTCCTCATGTGGTCGCGGAAGGACGACTGGCAGGTGAAGGCTTTCCCACACTTGGGACACTCGCGGAGGCCCTCTCCGTTGTGCAGCCTCATGTGCTCCCGGAAGTGGGAGGGGGACCGGAAGGCTTTCCCACACTCCTCACACCCGTAGGGCCGCTCCCCCGTGTGCGTCCTCATGTGCCGCTGGAGGTAGGAGTGGAAGCTGAAGGTCTTCCCACAGGTGTCACAGGCGTGACGCTTCTCGCCCTTTGTGACTTCGCATATGTCTCTTAAGGGCGCGGGGACAGGAGAACACAGTCCTACATCGTTTACATTCCAGAATCTTTGTCCTGCTAGGACTCTGTTTGCCTTTCTCAGATTTCTTCCTGGAGTCCGGACGCTTGCAGGCGCTCTCCTGGACTTCAGGCTCCGTCCGCGGGGGCTGGCACGAAGGACAACTCCCACAGCCCTCACAGGGAGGTGACGCGGGTCCAGCGAGAGGCACTTTCTGGTTCTTGGAGGCTTTCTTGGACCTCGTGCCTGCACTCGGTCCGCCTGCATCTGGGACACTACAGGGCACAGCGGGAGCCTCGGCCTGGCTGGAGTCACCTTCATGTTCACAGGGTCTGTCCACTAAAGGACCGCCATTCAAAGCAGGAAGGACAGGTACGGGGTCATGAGGGATGACACTTTGTTGTGGTAACACCGGCGTTACCAATACCTGTTCACCATGTCCGAGCGAGGGGCTGTGGGTTAAAAAATAAGAGACAAGAGACAGCGAGTCATTCACCACGGCCGAATGCCAAATGCTGTTTATTAAAAGAGGGAGGAAACCTTAAATACATGCTTACAGCACAATGGGAGAATCCCAGAGGGCAGAAGTTCACTATTGATGTTTACAATCTTGCATCTAAGCTGTTAACACCCATTGTGCAGGATACACAGACAAGGAACTTCCCTTAAGCATTCAGAATGGTGGAAACCGGCAGGGAATTATCATAGGGAGGACATCTGGTCAAGGTCGGCAAGCAAGCAACGGCTTTACTCAATATGGGAGGAGACCAGGGCCCTACAGGTCCCCCCTTCTTACTTTAGCAAAATATGTTTTTAAGGTATGATGGCAGTGTTCTACTATAGCCTGTCCTTGAGGACTATAAGGAATACCAGTCTTATTAACGATAGAAAAATCTTGATAGAATTTTGAAAATCCCGTAGCTGTAGGTGGGACCATTATCAGTCTTTATGCATTTTGGCACTCCCATGTAAGCAAAAGCATGAAGACAATGATTCTTTACATCCTTAACCGTTTCCCCTGAATGGACAGAAGCAAAAATTAGAGAATATGTATCAATAGACACATGGACATATTGTAATTTTCCAAAGGAAGGCACGTGTGTGTGACGTCCATCTGTCACACATGATTAGGTAAAAGTCCTCAGGGATTAACTCATTAACTCCCAAATAAGGAACAGGTAAAAATTCAACACAAATAGGACACGATTTAACTATATGAATGGCTTGTTCCCGGGTTATGCCCATATGATGATGAAGAGATCCAGCATTAAGATGATAACGTTGTTGCAAGTGAGTATCCTTTTCAAAGGCAGAACAAACTAATGTGACAGCCATATGAGTAAAGGCGTCAGTCCTCTGATTACCTTTGTTTAGAAGCCCAAGCAATTGAGTATGAGCTCTAATGTGGCCCACATAAAGGTTATGTGAGCGGGACCATATAAGTCCTTGCACTTGCAATAAATATTCATGAATGGGAAAAATGGATAGTATGTAGGCTGTCGTCTCCAAAGGCATAATGGCCTGTGCCACATATTGACTATCAGTATAAATATTTACACTCTCATCAGAAAACATCTGTAAAGCAAGCAACAGTGCCTGATACCTCTGCCATCAGGGCAGAAGTGCCCTGGACTTTCATTCTCTTCACTATGTTACCAGAAACGACCACAGCAAAACCCTGTGAAGTGCCATCAGTAAATACCACACGGGCCTGAGGAATAGGAGTCATCCATACCATCTTGGGAAATATAACAGGATGCAATTTAAAAAAATGACACACATCATTGAGGGGTAGTCTCAACTCTAGCCCATATTCTATTCTTTCCCTTGTTTTATATACTTTAAATTTTTTATCGGTGGACTCTGCTGGAGTATCTGTTGCAGATAAGCACTGGAGGGCTCCTGTTGCAAATCATCCTCTGGTGTGATGGAAGGATCTTTCCTCTGGCACTTGGAGGGGACTCAATCCAGTATTGGTGTGGGCCTGGGGATCTGTTTGTGACTTTCCGCAGGACAATGAGGTTCCTCTTTGGGTTCCTGAGTGCTGAATGCGCCCTGTGGCTGCTGCTGAATCCCAACATGGCAGAGACCTATTGGGCCTTCGTGAAGAACGCTCCCCTTCTGATGCCAATGGGGATTGAGAGCCCAATATGGCTAGCCTTGGCAAACATTAATGTAAGCCTAGGAACTTACGGTTGGATTCTCCAGAAGGTAATGTATAGTAACTGCTCTTTCAAGTATGTTTGAGAATGTGTCACCCAGATACCTTGGAGATTAAGAATAACCTTGAAGGCCACTGACCTCCATTTGTTAATAGCATGCCAGCTGAGCCTTTTCACATTTTGCAACAAGCTGGTTTAGTACCCTACTTTTCAGGAGTGGCTCTGTGCAACATTTATTGGCCTCCTGAAATTCATCTAGCCTCTTTTGAAGATACCTTAAAATTTGTGAGCCTGAATGTAGCCATTATGAGACCATTAGTTCTGCTCCTTGTTTGCTGTCTGTTTTTTGTTTGTTTGTTTTGTTTTTGTTTTCTTTATGGTTCTCAGTTGTTCTTTTGCAGGGCTGCCAGCTTAAGTCATGCTGGGATCAAGAAAAATGGGCCTTGGCAGGTCATGTTCCTGGAGGTGTGTCCACGCCAGTGGACCGTGGCAGTTAAGACACAGATGATGCTCACATGCTCCAGAAGAGAATCTGACATTGCTGTTGCTGTTATAGCAGTGATGGCCACTGCTGCTATTGTTTCTGGGATTGCTATTTTATAATTGGTTACTACAGCTAGCACAATGGAGACCCTGGCAGCAAAAGTAGCTACTACAGTTAATTAATATTCCATTCTATTGGGCATGATAAATTTAATTCAACAGTTATATACATTTCAATTGGCTTTGTAAATTGTAAAATTTAAAACTCAAGTTCCATTTGCCTTTATGATACCATCTTATGAGGACTCCAATTTGCATAAGGCTCGAAGGAAGGGAATGGTTCAATTGCCTTTAGCCTCCTGGCTATGGGTGGGTTAGGACTTCTGTTGGTCTTTTCTGTGTCGCACAGATTGCAAGCCCAGCACCACTTTGAGATCTTTGGCAACAGTTCACAGCTCACGTGGTTGAGTCTGTATGATAATGAGTATTCAGATCGGTAATGCTTGGGGGGGGCGCTCACCAACCTAAGACAGAGCACCTGTGTGGCCTGGGCAGGTGTCTCCATAACGGATAAGATGACCTGCTGATGTCCCATGCAACCCAAGTCAGAAGCTCATTTTTTAGTAAAAAGGGGGGACCTGTAGGGCCCTGGTCTCCTCCCATATTGAGTAAGGCTGTTGCCTGCTTGCTGACCTTGACCAGATGTCCTCCCTATGCTAATTCCCTGCTGGTATCCACCCTCCTGAATGCTTAAGGGAAGTTCCTTGTTTGTGTATCCTGCATATTGGGCGTTAACAGCTTAGATGGAAGAATGTAGAACATTCTGTAGCGAACTTCTGCCCTCTGGGATTCTCCCATTGTGCTGTAAGCCTGTATTTAAGGTTTCCTCCCTCTTTCAATAAACGGCATTCTGCTGAGGCGAATGACCCGCTGTCTTTTGTCTCTGTTTTTTGATCCACAGCCCCTCGCTCGGACATGGTGAACGGGTGGTAGTATGCGTGCATTATTGCTACAACACATAACTTCAACGTTCAGTTTTGTTTAAGATAGTGTCTTGTGCCAGGCAGTGGTGGCGCACGCCTTTAATCCCAGCACTTGGAAGGCAGAGCCAGGCGGATCTCTGTGAGTTCGAGGCCAGCCTGGGCTACAGAGTGAGTTCCAGGACAGCCAGGGCTACACAGAGAAACCCTGTTTCAAAACAAAAGCAAAATAAAAAACCAAAAACTGTCTTGCCTGCTATGTGGCCTCAAACTCTGTATGCCTCTGCCTCAGTCTCCTGAGCTCTGAATCGCAGCTGTGTGCTACTTCACACAGCCTACTGATTGGTGCCTGTTGACTCTCGGTCACAGACTAGGCACGTTTTCAGCACTGCCTTGGTGTCTATTTTTTAAAATCTAGTCCGGGGTATCATGGGTATGTAGGGGACACCCTTTCATCTTTACAAGGATTCCAGGGATCAAACTCAGGTTGCCAGGCATACATGTCAATCACCTTCATCTGCTGAGCCACTCCAGAGCTCTACCTGTCCTGCCTGACGTAGATGTTCCCAATGCTGTTCCGTCACAGCAATGAATGTTGGCATCTATGGCCTGAGAGTAAACCCAAATGAATTATGATTCAGATATGTGACACTGTTACCAGACTCACAAAATACTTTCTTGGCTGGGCATGGTGGCAGAGGCAGATGGATCTCTGAGTTCAAGGCCAGTGTGGAATACAGAGTGAGTTCCAGGACAGCCAGGACTACACAAAGAGACCCTGTCTCAAAAAAAACAAAACAAAACAAACAACAAAAAAAAGAAAGAAAATATCTGTGCACACACATTTGCATTTTTTAATTTTTAAAAATACTTGTATTATGTCGAGGAGACGGCTTAGTGGATAAAGGCACTCACTGGCAAGCCTGCTGGCTAACTTGAGTTCAGTCCTTGAAGACACAAATATGGTTTGTGTTTGGAGACAGGATCTCTCTACATAGCCCTAGTTGGCCTAGAACTTGCTATGGAGACCAGGCTGGTCTCTAACTTACCAACATTCACCTGCCTCTGTCTCTTGAGTCCTGGGGCTAAGGGCATATGCAGCATTCCTGGCCTCCTGACATTACATTTTGAATCCATCAAGGGATTAATAAACTGATGCACTGGCTGGTTTTGTGTCAACCCAACACAAGCTGGAGTCATCAGAGATGAAGGAGCCTCAGCTGAGGAAATGCCTCCATGAGATCCACGGTAAGGCATTTTCTCAGTTAGTGATCAATGGGGGAGGGCCCAGCCCCTGGTGAGTGGGGCCACCCCTGGGCTGTGGTCCTGGGTTCTGTAAGAAAGTAGGCTGAGACATGGGGAACAAGCCAGTAAGCAGCCCCCTCCATGGCCTCTGCATCAGCTCCTGCCTCCGGGGTCCTGCCCTGCTTGAGTTCCTGTCCTGTGTTCCTTTAGTGATGAACGGTGATGTGGAAGTGTGAGCCGGATAAACCCTTTCCTCCCCAACTAGCTTTTTGGACATGGTGTTTGGTCTCAGCAATAGAAGCCCTAATTAAGACAACTGGTGTCCACATGACCCGGCACCTCTGGAAACTCCCTCACAGATACATCCAGAAGGGAGTTTTAGGGATGTCTTGCTACAGCTTCATCTGATCAACTTGACACCACAGACCACCACACGTGTGCTGACCATCAAGTCTACACTGCCCTCACACCTGGAGTCCATTCACATCTACTAAGATTGCATGTCCAGATGCAAATGAATCTGTGTGTGGAGGGGAAAGACAGCTGGAGTCTTCCCCAGTCACGCTCCGCTCCTGATTCGGCAGACTGGACAGCAAGCCCCACGGGTGCACAAGCCCTAAGATCTCCCCGCCTCGGCGCGGGGCGCCCTCACCTCAGATGCCTGGCCTGGCCTTGCTGCCTGTCTGCAGAGTCATAGGTTTGGCGGCCTGCGTATTTGATGATGTCGCCGTCGACTCGTTGGTATTGTTTGTTCTCCATGCGATGCTGCTATGGGCTCAACCCGTCTTCGCCTCCACCGCAAGGATCTGAAACAGCGCCAACGCCACTCTGACGAAGAAATGGCAAAATGAGGAAAGACGGGCCTCCCTGCTGTTCCTGGCACAGACCCACCCAGGACTGTGAGTGGGAGAGTGTGGCTTGGTGGGAGAGCCCTGGCCTCGTGTGAGTGAGGTCCTCAGCTCTATCGCTAGCACAGAGATCGAGGAACAGAGAGAGAGAGGATGGAAGGGGGGAAGGGGAGGGGAGGGGAGGGCCCCGTAAGGGACCTCACATGGCTAGAATGCCCACACAGACAAAACTTATTGAACTGAGAACTGCAGACGAAATCAAGTGTTGGGCCTGGAGAGTCGGATCGACCTGTAAGGTGCTTGCCACTCAGATATGAGGACCTGAGTTCAGTCCCCGGCACAGAGGAGGACGGAGAGGGGTGCCCTGCCCCAGAAAACAAGTTGGGGAGCATAAAGAAAGAGCAAGCTGTGGGCTGGAGAGATGGCTCAGTGGTTAGGAGCAGTGGCTGCTCTTCCAGAGGTCCTGGGTTCAATTCCCAGCAACCACATGGCAGCTCACAGCTGTCTGGAACTCCTGTTCCAGGAGACCTGATTCCTTTAAACAGACATACATGCAGGTAAGACACCAATGCACATAAAAATAAATAAGTTATTTAGAAAGAAAAAGGGGGAGTTGATGGTCATCTGGTGCTCCCACAAGGGCTGGGGATGGGTAAGGGGTGAAAACAGCCACCGTCTTAGACCTGCACAAAGATGCCAAGAATAAATGAGCTTAAAACTTTAATGCGGTAGATGTTATTTAATGAGGCAGAGGCGTGCTACACTTGTTCCTGCTGCAGAATACTTAACTGTGTAAAGGTGCGTTACTTTTGTGTATGTTGCGTTTGTTTAACTCTGTGAAGCTGTTGCTCCTGGCCTGTCTAGGGTACCTGATGGTCTAATAAAGAGCTGAACGGCCAATAGCCAGGCAGAGAAAGGATGGGCAGGGCTGGCAGAGAGAATAAATAGGAGGAGAGATCTAGGCTTGAGAGAGAGAACAAAAGGAGGAGAGGAGGAGGAGATGGAGGAGAAGTGGAGAGGACGAGGAGGAGATGGAGGAGGAGGGAGGGGAGGAAGGACGCACCTGGGGCAAGAAGTCAGGCAGCCGCCAGCCAGAGCAGCAGTGACAGCAGGATACTCAGAAGGTAACAAGCCCTGAGGCAAAAGCAGATTAAAACAACCAGGTTAAGTTAAAGGAGCTACCAGAAACTACGCTAGGCTGAGGAGCATTCACAACTGACAATAAGTCACTGTGTCATGATTTGGGAGCTGGTTGGTGGCCTAGGAAAGCAGAGTATGAAGGAAAACACAGGATCTCGACCTCTGGCCCCCTTACGAGTGGCCAAAGCTTTGTTCCTAGCACTGGGCAGATCTCTGCGAGTTCAAGGACAGCCTGGTCTACATGAGAGACCCTATCTCACACACACAAAAAAGAATAACAACAACAAAACTCCAAAATTATCAATTTTAAAAGCACAGTGAAATGTCCCCTAATTCTTATTTCCTCAGTGAGCCTTTGTATTCCATGCTGTCGGATGCTGGCCAGACTCTTTTCAAATGGATTCCAAATTTTAAAATAAATAAATTTAACCGGGCATGGTGGCGCATGCCTTTAGTCCTAACAGTAGGGAAGCAGAGGCAGGCGGATCTCTGAGTTCTGGGCCAGCTCCATCTACAGTGAGAGTTCCAGGACAGCCAGGGCTGGCTACACAAAGAATCCCTGTCTTGAAAACAACAGCAACAAAAGATTAAGTTTGTGTGTGTGTGTGTGTGTTTGTGTGTGTCTGTGTGTGTGTGCGTGTGTGTGTGTGTGTGTGTGTGTGTGTGTGTGTGCGCGTGTGTGCACCTGAACCCAGGTGCCTATGGAGGGCAGAAGAGGGAGCTGGATCCCGTAGAACTGGACTTTCAGGCAACTATGGCCGCCGTGTGCATGCTAGGAACCAAACTCAGACCCTGTGCAGTAAGTCCTGAGTGTCTCTTCAGCCTCCCAACAAAGGCAAGGTGTGCTTATCTCTCACACAGAAAGGACCTGTCTCAAAGTAAAAAGAGGGTGAGAAGCCTAGTCAGGGTGGAGGCCCGCCTAGAACCACCCCCCACCAGTGAGGGCTGGGGGCGTGGTGGGAGTGGATCACCTTCCTCCTTAGGTGATGAAGAGTTGGATGCACCACCGTGCTCAGTAGGGGTCAGGGGAAGTGCTGCAGCCCCTTGCCCTGGAGGTGACCTCCCACAAGCCGATGAGCGGTCCGGGACAGGGTCAGTCAGCTCCTCCACGTCCACCTCCAGTCCTCTGTGTTTGGAGCACTTGTCTGCAGTGTTCACCTGGACCGGGCTGTCCCGTGGTCACCCAGCCGATGGCGTCCGTCCTTCCCGCCTGCTCTCGGCCCCGGGGCTGCTTCCGACGACAGGCTGGTGGCAGGTCGCGGTGTGGGCTGCAGCCCCTGCCGGCCCTGGCTGGCGAGCGTAACCATCAAATCCGTGTCCGTCCTCCCACACCACCTCCGTGGCCGGAAGCCCGTCCTTGTGAGCAAAGCCCCCTGACCCCGAAGTCCAACTCCCCCCAGTCATTTATTCTTGTGGCCCAGGCCGGCCTCCAACTTGTGGCAATCCCACTGCCTCGGATTTGCCGCTGCTGGGCTGCACGGCACACATTCGATTTTGCCGCGTGTCGGGAGGGTTCGGCCCGGTTTCCCCACCCCCTGGTCCCGCACAGTGGCCTCCGGGCCGCCTCCTGGCCACGGGGGCCGCGTCTCCCCAGCCCCCCACGGCCCACTCACCAGCCTCCGCGTGGCCCGGGCCGGGGCAGCGGTGCGTGCAGAGATTGATAGCGGCAGCCGCGGCGCCCCGCCCCCGATTGGCCTCGGGCTACACTGCACTGTGATTGGGTGGCTCCCCCGGGACCCGCCCTCCGCGGCCTGACGGACAGGTGCCGGGCTCAGCTCCGAACCAGACTTCCCTCGGCCCGCCCCTGGAGCCTTGATTGACAGCCCTTTGCTGGCACGTGATCTCTGCGACTGGGCTAACCTGGAGGCCCCTGGGCTCCCCCTTCCCGCCTGCTTCCCATTGAGCCGGGCGCAGGAGGGCTGGGCTGGCGCTCGGGGAGCGGTGCAGGGCGGTCGGCGTCGGAGGACAGTCCGGGCCACACGGGGGGCCCACGCCGCGGACGCCCCGGCCTGTAGGGTCATGCACACCGCATGGGCGCCGGGGCACGACCACACAAACTCTGGGCTCGATCCCCAGACCCGCAGACGAATGCCGTGGGCCGGTGCGGCTGGATCACGGCCTCTCGGCCGCGGGGACACAGCGGAGGGGGCCGGGGTCGATGCCTGGGCTGGGCGCCGGGGGCGGGGGTGGCCCTGGGGCGCGCAGGTGCCGGTGAGACCCTGCGTGAACCACAGGGGGGAAAAAGGGGCTCCAGGGGACGGACACGGGGGAGGGGGGGGGCTAGCCTGTGTTATGCCCAGATAAGGACCCCCAAAGAGACCACCAGGAGACCAGATATGTCCAGAATGCAATAGCAAGGTTTACTTGATTGGTCCAGTTTTCCTGAGTTTGGACTTTTATCTTAGTTTTTGCTCTGTCAGGAGTTTTACGGCCCATCTCCAAAATCTGGTCACGTTATCTCGGGGAGGGGGAGTCTCGTGGTTCCTACCACCAGACAGTCTGACTTTGTTCTTTTAAAGCTTCCGACTTCACCCTGTCTGGGATGGGGACCGACTCGGTTCTGGCTATTTTAGATGTCCCTCCCTCAGCTCTGCGGCCTTGGGGGAACTGGGGTGTGGTGGGGTCTCACCTGGTCTCCACGCGCGCGCATAGGACCCGGTGCAGAGCCCGCCTTTGTGCAGAGCTGGCGTCGGGACCGCGGCAGTCACCCCTCCCGGGGGGGGGGGTGCACACACAGGCCCGCGCACCCTCCCCGGACTTCACATCTCGACTTGGGGGGACAGTAAAAACTATATGTGTGTGTGTGTGACCCAGGGAACTTCCTCCGCCTGCGGACGCCGGGGCCTGACCCCGGTCACCCCGCGGGCGGCGGACACCCTCACCCGCCCACCCCGGGCCGCCTCTCTTATTTTTGATATTTATTCGCTTAGGGACGCCTTTCTTTCTTTATTTTGATATTTATTCGCTCAGGCGCGCGCTCCTCGAGGCAGCGCCGGCCACACCGGCCGCTGCCCCTGGCGACCTCGCAGCAGCGACGGCCGCGGCCCGCGGGTCCCGGGCGCCGCGCTCCCGCGCATGCGCAGCTTGGGTCGCCGCCGGTTCCCATGGAAACCGCACCGTGGCGTCCCACGCCCCCCACATCACAGCCAAACCCGCCGCTCGCGCCTGCCAGCCGCGGTACCGGAAGTTCCTTCCCTGCCCTTTGACCTCCGTCCTCGACCTCTGACGTTCGGGTCGTAGGCGTGGCCACCGCGGCTCTGGGCGCGTCAGTCAGAAGAGGACTAAGACCGGGGCGGCAGCGCAACACGTTTCCGCTTCCGGCCACCTTACAGTCGGCCCTGTCATCCGATTCCGGTCAGTCTCAGCATCCGGCCCAGGTTCCCCACGGCTTCCGGTTTCGGTCCGGAAGAACTTCCGATTGTCTAACCGGGACCGGAAGCGGAAAGGAGTCTGACTCTGTGATTGGCGAGCCATTGACGGTGGGCGGGGCCGCTGAGCGCTCCAGTACCGACCCCGGAGCCGCTAGTGCCCGCCTCCGCTCGAATGCGATTGGAGGGCACGGCTGTCAAAAGCCCACCGGAAGCGGATTGGCCGGTGGGCGGGGCTAGCTCTGGCGCCGCCCCCCTGGGCCCGGCTGTGAGCAGATCTGGCCCGGGGGTCTTTTCCGGGTGCCCGGATGCCCGGATGCCCGGATGCTCAGCTCCGCTCGGTGCTTGGCACGTGGCCACGCCTGCCGCCCGGCCTGGGGACCGCAGTTCGGTTCCCGGGCGCGGCTGTGAGCAGATCCGGCCCGGGGGTCTTTTCCGGGTGCCCGGGTGCCCGGATGCTCAGCTTGCCGCCCGGCCTGGGGACCGCAGTTCGGTCCCCGGGTGGTGCGCGTTGGGACCTGAGCCCCGCAGGGGTCAGTCTGACGTCCTCGGGGTCTCTGCGGCGCTCGCGCCCACGCGTGGGCTCAGACTCGATTGATGCGGTGTGAGGGACGCCCAGCGGTTAGCGCACGGGCTGCCCGCAGTGTTTCGGGCTCGTCTCCCACCAGGGTCACTGCTCATTGTGCACAGACGCGCAGGTCTCACGCACGCGCACAGCGCACACACGCACGCACAGCGCACACACACACGTACGCACAGCGCACACACACACACGCACGCACAGCGCACACACACACACGTACGCACACACACACACACACACAGCGCGCGCACACAGCGCACGCACGCACGGTGCACACACGCACAGCGCACACACACGCACAGTGCACACGCACAGCGCGCACACACACACGCGCACAGCGCACACACACACACATGCACACTGCGCACTCCCTCGTGGGACCGCAGTCCCAGGGAAGCACACACAGTGTGACCACGCTTTCCTCCTGACAGGTTCACTTTGTTTCCCACCCTGGCGGAGGACAGGCAAGGTCTCTGCAGGCCCTGCCCCTGCCGTCCATCACCCACTACCCACTCCCAGCCCCCCAGCCCATTCCCACCCCACCCCCCCCCCCCCCCCCCCACCCCCCCCCCCCCCAGCCCTCACCCCCCAGCCCGCCCCTCACCCCCCCCCCCCCCCCCCCCCCCCCCCTCCACCCCGCCCCTCACCCCCCCAGCCCGCCCCTCACCCCCCCCAGCCCGCCCCTCACCCCCCAGCCCGCCCCTCACCCCCCAGTCCCACCCCCTCATCCCCCCCAACCCGCCCCTCACCCCCCCCCCCGCCCGCCCCTCACCCCCCCACCCCCCCCACCCCGCCCTCACCCCCCCCCCCAGCCCGCCCCTCACCCGCCCCTCACCCCCCCCCAGCCCCGCCCCTCACCCCCCAGCCCCTTCCATCTCTGATCCTGCAGTGCCCGCTCCGAGCAGCAGACTGGCCGCCCGCTCACCCCTCCGCGCACCACTGGAGCTGGGGTGAACCCCGCAAAGGTTCCAGCCAGTGGCCGACCCCCGCGGTGACGCACCGGGCCGTCACCCTAAACAAGACTCCCCAAAGTCGCTCGCGTGTCCCTAACCAACGCCTGCTCCCCAGACTGCACCCCAGCCGCAGCGCCGCCCGCCAGCTCAACCGCAGGCCGCCTCACCCGCGCCAGCCCACTCCAGCCCGCTAGCCACAGCCCCTCACGGCGCCGGGGCCGCTCGAGCGCCACCCCCCAGCCGCCCCCCCCCCCCCCCGCCGCCTCACCCAGCCCGCCCCTCACCCCCCCCCCCCCCGCCCCTCACCCCCCACCCGCCCTCACCCCCCCCCGCCCCCTCACCCCCCCTCACCCCCCGCCCCGCCCCCCCTCACCCCCACCCGCCCCTCACCCCCCCCCGCCCCTCCCCCCCCCCCCCACCCGCCCCCCCCGCCCCCCTCCCCCCCCCCCCCCCAGCCCGCCCCTCACCCCCCCGCCCCCCCCCCCGCCCCCCCCCGCCCGCCCTCACCCCCCCGCCCCCCCACCCGCCCCTCACCCCCCCAGCCCGCCCTCACCCCCCAACCCGCCCCCCCAGCCCCCGCCCCTCACCCCCCCCCCCCCCCCCCCCCCCCCCACCCCCCACCCCCCCCTCACCCCCCAGCCCGCCCCCTCACCCCCCCGCCCGCCCCCCCCCCCCAGCCCGCCCCTCACCCCCCCCAGCCCGCCCCTCACCCCCCCACCCGCCCCTCACCCCCCCCCCCCCCCCCCCCCCCCCCCCCCCCCCCCCCCCCCCCCCCCCCCCCCCCCCCCCCCCCCCCCCCCCCCCCCACCCCCCCCCCCCCCCCCCCCCCCCCCCCCCCCCCCCCCCCCCCCCCCCCCCCCCCCCCCCCCCACCCCCCCCCCCCCCCACCCGCCCCCACCCCCCCGCCCCCCCCCCCGCCCCTCACCCCCCCCGCCCCCACCCCCCCCCCCCCCCCCCCCCTCACCCCCAGCCGCCCCTCACCCCCCGCAGCCCGCCCCTCACCCCCCCGCAGCCCGCCCCTCACCCCCCCCAGCCCCCCCTCACCCCCCGCAGCCCGCCCCCTCACCCCCCCACCCCCCCCTCACCCCCCGCAGCCCGCCCCCTCACCCCCCGCAGCCCGCCCCCCACCCCCCCCAGCCCGCCCCTCATCCCCCCAACCCGCCCCTCACCCCCCCCAGCCCGCCCCTCACCCCCCAGCCCTTCCATCTCTGGATCCTGCAGTGCCCGGCTCGAGCAGCAGATGGCGCCCGCGCTCCCCTCCGCGCACCACCTGGAGCTGGGGTGAACCCCGCAAAGGTTCTAGCACAGTGGCGACCCCCGCGGTGACGACCGGGGTCACCCTGTACAAGACTCCCCAAAGTGCTGGCGTGCCCCTAACCAACGCCTGCTCCCCAGACTGCACCCGGGAGCAGGCGCGAGCCAAGCAGAGCCTCGAACTCCTGCAGCCACAGAGTGGAGCGGGACACAGGGGCCACCAATTCGGGCGGGGGTGGGGAGGGGCACAGGCCACCGCGTCGGGACGTACCTGTGACGAGCCTGCCCTAGGCGGGATGCGCCAGCCTGGCTGTTTCCTTCCTCTCTGCCCGGCCCATCAGTCTGTCTTCCGGGAACCCAGCTACAGTGATTCCCGGAAGCTGAGTCAGGAGGATCACAAATCCTCGCACATTCTTGTAAGAATAAATTTTATAATAAAGTAAAATGGGCTGGGACGTGGAGGCACACGCCTTTAATCCCAGCCCTCGGGCGGCAGAGGCAGGCGGATCTCTCTGAGTTCGAGGCCAGCCTGGGCTACCAAGTGAGTTGCAGGACAACCGGGTTCCCACAGAGAAACCTTGTCACAAAAACTGCAATAATTAAAAGTTTTAAGAAAATAAGATAAAATAATAAAATGATACAATAGCATTAAAAATTAAGTCAATAAATGAAATGGAAAAAGACAATACAATAAATATAAAATGCAAAATAGGAAGAGTACGTTGAAAATGGTCCTGGAGAGATGAATCAGCACTTAGGAGCACTTCCGGCTCCTCAGGCCCCAGTGCAATGGTATCCCCCGACACCCACGTGACTCCAGCTGCACGCTCTCAGACGCCCTCTCTGGCCACCGCGGAAAACTGCACTCTCATGCACACAGCTCACCAAACTAACACACAATTAAAACTGATCAATTCAATATTAAAAATTGAGATCAAAACAGGAAGTAAATAAAATAATTAAATGCAATGAATAGCATATACAACACCCTGGCTCTCAAGGACTGAAGTAAAAAAGACAAAAGGGATTTTTTTTTAAATTTGTTATTAATGGCGGGCGGTAGTGGCCACACCTGTAACCCCAGCACTCAGGAGGCAGAGGCAGGTGGATCTCTGGAAGTCTGAGGCCAGCCTGGGCTACACAGAGAATCCCAGTCTCAGGGGAAAAAAAAAAGTTTTTATTTATTTGTGTTTTTGAGACAGGGTTTCTCTGTAGCCCTGGCTGTCCTGGAACTCACTGTGTAGAGCAGCTGGCCTCGAACTCAGAGATCTGCTTGTCTCTGCCTCCTGAGTGTCTCAATTTATTATTGTTTTTATTATTTATCTTTATTATTTATCAATTATTTAGTAGTATTGGTGTTTTGAGACAGGATCTCACTCTGTAGCCCAAGCTGGCCTTGAACTCACAGAGATCCTCCAGGCTCTGCCTCTCGAGTGCCGGGATTAAACGGGTGCACCACCACCCCCAGCCCCGGAAATGTGACTTTTTCAGACGTGGATGGGGGCCAGCGTTGACACGATGATTGAATATTTTTGCAGAAGCCTCAGTGATGACGCCATCGCCTGTGAAGTAGTCAAGGTGTCATGATAATCATGACAGCCAGAGGGCGCGAGAGACCCCGCTTCAGCTCACAGCGCGGGGCGCCGGGGCCGCTGTCCTCTGTCTGCAGGAAGAGTCACGGCTGAAAGGGAGAATGAGGGCGTGAGGTCTGGTCTAGTGTGTGCAGAAGCCCTGCTCAAGAGCAGGACCGGGGAAAAGAGAAAAATATATGTGTGTGCAGGGCTGGAGAGCTGGCTCAGCGGTGACCCGCACTAGGTGCTCCCGCAGAGGAACTGGGTTCGAGTCCCAGCACCCACGTGGCAGCTCCAGTCACAGATTACAAAGGATCCGACACATTAATTAACTTTGTAATAAAGGGGAAGGCAGAGGCCTAATTGAGTTACAGTTACTTGTTCGTGTGTGCTTGTGTGTGTGTTGGGGGGGGGGGTCAGAGGACCCGGCCCGGGAATGAGAACGCATCCTTGCCCTCAGTAGTGTGGAGCGCAGGGATGGAACTCAGGCCATCAGGCGTGGCAGCCATCGCCTTCGCCACTGGGCCCTCTCACAGACCGGCTGTCTTAGCCCTGCTCTTACTACGGAGCCCAGGCTGGCCCCAAACTCACTGCCACTTCCCTGCCTCCGTTACGCAGAGGCCGTGGTTTAATTTCACACCCCTCACCTGCGGCTGGAGCGGGCCTGGGGGTGGGGGAAGGGGGTCCACGGGGTCCACTTTACCCCAGGGCCACCCTCAGCTCACCCCAGGGTCTTCTGTCCACTTTCCGCCCTTGAATTCGGATGTCCGGGGTATAGCTTTGTGCCCTCAACCTTTCTTTCTCTTTTGAGACAGGGCCTCATGTAGCCCAGGCTAGACTGTAACTCTCTATGGAGCCCAGGATGGCCTTGAACTGTTAACCCTCCGGCCTCCACCTGCCAGTGCTGGGCGTCTCTGACCATGCCGGATTCACAGGGTGCTAGGAATAGGGTCCTGGGCGCATACGTGCCAGCCTGGGCTGTGGTCCTTCTTTTACCTCTTACCTTGAGATCAAATTGAGTCCTGATTCTCCGGCCTCAGCTTGCAGAGGAGCCAGGGCTAGCCTGGGCCACACAGCAGGTCGGTGTCACTTCACAGGACACTAGACGCCTCATTTCTCACGGGAACGGTGGAGGTTCTCAAGCTATGGCTCCCGACTCCATCAGCACACCCCAGAATTTCAAAACTGAGCACTTAGATTTTTTAATTTTATTTTTATTTTTATTTATTGGGGGTTTTTGTTTGTTTGTTTATTGTTTGGTTTTCCGAGACAGGGTTTCTCTGTGTAGTTCTGGCTGTCCTGGAACTCACTTTGTAGACCAGGCTGGCCTTGAACTCACAGAGGTCCACCAGCCTCTGCCTCCTGAGTGCTGGGGTTAAAGTTGTGCGTCACCACTGCCTGGCTTTGAATTAATCTTTTTGCATTTTATTTTATGCGTACGGATGTTTTGCCAGGGTGTATGTGTGCACCATGAGGGCAAAAAGAGAGCTTCGGACGCCCCGGAACTAGAGTTACAGACCACGACCACTGTGAGCCACTACATGAGTGCTGGGAATCGAACCAGGGTCCTGTGCAAGAGCAGCCAGTGCTCTCAACTCCCTAATTATCTCTCCAGCTCACCCAGATTAAAAAGAAAATCATTTGAGGGGTGTGTGTGTGTGCGCGCGCGCGCGCGCAAGAGTGGGTTCACCTTCCAACATGTGGGTCCCAGGGATCGAACTCTTATCAAAGGTCTTGGCTGCAGTCACGCCCCAAATATTCAGATCTTTTCACCAAACACTCCGAGGTCCCCTCCGAGCTAGCAAACCGCACCGGGAACGCGAGGGTTAAAGCGAGCCCTGGAACTGCGTGATTGACAGCCGGGCCACAAGCGGAGCAATGAGCAGCCGGGATCGCGGCCCACGTGGGCTGGCGGCCTCCTGATTGGGCAGCGCCTGCAGGGGCGGCCCGCGCAGCCCCGGGCCCACGTGCACCCGAGGCCTGGGCCTCCCTGGGAGGGGGCGGTGGGGGCGGGGCCTGGGGGCGGGGCCTGGGCGGGCGGGGCGGGGCCGGAGGGGTCAAATGGCCCGGGGCCCGGCAGGAGGGGCGTCCTCCGGCCTGAACTCCGCTGACCTCCGCGGCTTCCTCTGGGATCCCCTGGGCCTCCCGGGCCTCTGAGGTGGTGCGTGGGGGCAGCCTGCTTCCTGCAGGCGGTTTGCGCGCGTGGGGGAGCTGGGGGGGGCGTGGACCCGCACAAAACTGACCTCAGCAAGGCGTTCGCCCAGGGTGAAGGATGGGAGAGTGCACCGAACGTCATTTGTCTGCGAAGTTCTTCCTTTAAAAACGTTTTACGGTTGTGCCTGAGTGTGTGTGTTAGGGTGTGTGCCTGTGTGTGTGTGTGTACGTGTGTGTGTACACACATATGTACACCCCACGCATACTTAATTAGTACGCCTGGCAAACTCCTACTCGTCCCTCAAAACCCTCTGCGACTTCCCACATCCCTGACTGCTCCGGTACTCTAGTCTCGGTGTCTGAAGGGATGAGCCCCCCATGCTCAGCGGGGGTGGGGTGGGTAGGTTCTGGAACTGTAGCCCCTGCGGTGGAGACGGGGCTGAAGGAATGCAGACAGCGTGGGGAAGGGGCAGGGGCTTCCTCTGCAGCTGGGTCCTGACGGTGGGGAGGCTGCAGGGGTGGGTGGGGCCGGCTTTTCTGTCTAAACCGAACCTGCTCCCTTGACTTCCAGAATCTACAGATGACTTCCCGCAGCCAGAGCAATGGCGCCCTCGGTGGACTTTTGGTGAGAGGTGGTGAGGGGTGCAGTCGGCTTCCTCTCCTCACACTGGGTCATTGGGGGGCGTTGGAGACGTTGAGTCTCACTGTCCCAGCCTGGCCTGGAACTCGCAATTCTGCAGACCTAGCCAGGATGACCACAGCCCCGCACGCACAGCGTCTGCACCTGGGACCCCACTGCGCAGGTGAAAACAACCCGGGAAGGACGGGGCCAACAGGCGTCCCCAATGTCAATCACCGGCGATTAGCACTTAGGTTTCACCTGGTCTGGCGGGCAGGGTGAGGCCCCGCCCACTGGAGGCGTGGTCAGATGCTCCCCGCCTAGAATCCCCAGTGAGGGGCTGGGGGCGTGGTCAGGGTGGAGCCCCGCCTAGAATCCCCAGTGAGGGCTGGGGGCGTGGTCAGGTGGAGCCCCGCCTAGAATCCCCCAGTGAGGGGCTGGGGCGTGGTCAGGTGGAGCCCGCTAGAATCCCAGTGAGGGGGGGCGTGGTCAGGGTGGAGCCCCACCTAGAATCCCCAATGAGGGCTGGGGGCGTGGTCAGGGTGGAGCCCCGCCTAGAATCCCCCAGTGAGGGCTGGGGGCGTGGTCAGGGTGGAGCCCCGCCTAGAATCCCCCAGTGAGGGGCTGGGGGCGTGGTCAGGGTGGAGCCCCCGCCTAGAATCCCCAGTGAGGGTTGGGGGCGTGGTCAGGGTGGAGCCCCGCCCAGAATCCCCATGAGGGGCTGGGGGCGTGGCAGGGTGGAGTCCCGCCCAGAATCCCCAGTGAGGGGCTGGGGGCGTGGTCAGGGTGGACCCCGCCTGCCGTGCTGGGCTGTTGGCTCTACTGTGATTAATTGCGCACACCTTTAATCCCAGCACTGGGGAGGCCGAGGCAGGCGATGGATCAGAGTTGGAGGCCAGTGCAGTCGGAGCCGCTGCCTCAAAAAACAAAAAAACAGGCTGATGTCCCCTCCTCCCTCTCCTCCTCCCTTCCCTAAAGGTCAAGGCAACGTTAGGGCCTGTGCACGAGCCGACTCCAGGGTAGAGGTTCTCAACACGTGGGCCGAGACCCCATTATCCGATATGCCGCATATCAACTGTTTACATTCCGATTTGTAACAGTAGCGAAATTACAGTTACGGAGTGGCAACAAAGTAGCTATGGTTGGGGTCAGCACAGCTGTATTTAAAGGGTCGCAGCATCAGGGAAGGCGAGAACCAGGGTCTAGATCTAGTGGGTTCTTCTGTGCCCGCTGCATGGCTGGTCCTGTAACCCAAGAGTTCAGGGGCTTGGAGAAGGGGGACCTGACTGGGCACCTTGGGGGGCGCGTATCTGGGAGTTGGGGGCGCCGCAGTCTTCACGGTTCTGACCTTTGACCTTTCCAGCCTTTCAGCTTCTCGAAGAGGTACTCCTCCATCATGGAACAGCTTCCGGAGGAACTCAACAGGTGAGGGGCCTCCCCTCAGGGCCCCCCTGCCCCCCTCCCCCTCTCCCCCTCCTCCGCGTCCACCAGGGCAGCCCGCGGCGAAGGCTGGTTCCCAGTGAAGTGTTCACTTTGTTTGGTTTTAAGCCAGGGTGTTGATTTTTGGCAGTGGTGCAGACTGAGACAGGAGGATGGCGAGTTCTGGGCCACGCGGGCCACACAGCCACCAAATCCTGTCTCCAATAAGCAACGGCAAAAATATGTGCCTTGCATGTGCAAAAGCCCTGCATCAGACTTAGGCGTTTGGGGTGGCCCCTTCCCTCTGTTTATGGACTGGGCGGCTCGTCCTTGTGGGGTTCTGCCCTAGGGCAGATACAGGGGCTTTTTCTAGAAGGATCCTCAACTGCTTCTTCCCGTCCCCCCATCAGAGTCATCTCTGAGATGATGATCCAGCTGGACAACATCTCCAGCCTGGTAAGCCACCCCAGCGGCAGCCCCGGGGGGCGTAGCTGTCCCAGGAGGGGGGGCGTGGGCAGCAGGGAGGAGACCTGTGTGTGAACTAGAGAGGAGGCAGAGGCAGAGGAGCAGGCAGGGCCCTGAGGGGCTGCATGCGGGAGCTGAAGGCGATACAGTTAGCAGTGGTCAATTTAAAAATAAACAGCTAAGTGGTGCCCACCTGTCATCCCAGCGCAGGGAGATGAGGCAGGAGGATTCACCTCTGCTATAGTGAGTTCAAGGCCAGGCTGGGTTCCGTGGGCCTCTGTGGTCTCCACAGTTAAATAAACAAGATCAAAGAGGCCAAGGGGTCGCGCTCAGGGTCACAGGCCCACCCTTCGGCTGCTGTGATTTCAGGTGTCCAATGTCAATCAGTCCTTTGAAGAGCATTACAAACAGGTGAGCTGGGGGCATTCTGGGGGGGGGGAGGGGAGATGAGATTCCAGGGAGGTGGGAGCCACAGAGGCCTGGAGACAGGAAGGAGGGAGTTGATTTCGAGTCCTCACATCTAGCTGTGGCTCATCCTTCCTGCCCAGGCCCCAGGTGCCCTGGAGCTCCCGGGTCAGGGCTATGCTCGGGTCCCAGGCATGGGCGGGAGACAGGCCTTCGGAGGAGCGCCCCGCTCTCCCCTCCCACCCCTGGCCCCAGCCAAGGCACGTGCGTCCTCATCCGCTTCCCCTCCCACCACCTGGCCCCTTTCTCAAGGGCACTGGCAGGAAGGAGGCGCTGCCTGGGGCCAGATGTCACTGGCGGGGAGCCAGGGCCCGGACGGCAGCTCAGTGGGGGCCTGGGTAGGGGTGGGCAGCCGGGGATGGGTGGGCAGGAAGCCACCAGAGCATGGTTGTTCATTCAAGACCCTCGGCAGCCTCAGCAGCCACCGTTCGCCAGGCCAGCAGAGGTGCTGGGGAAAGAGCGAGGCCCGGAGACGGAAGGAGAGCCGGGGGCGGGTGCCCAGAGCTCCAGGCGGGGGCTAGGGTGTGGGCCGCAGCTCAGGGTGGTCAGGAAGGTGCACTGAGCAGGCAGAAGGGATGGATGCTCCTGTTTGGGAGAGGGACCTTGTCCAGGCAGGAGGAGGAACGGCCCTCTGCAGGGGTCCTGTGTGGGAGCAGCGGGGGGCGGGGGCGCGCAGGTCAGGGCTTGGGGGGCTGCAGGGAGTCCTGGGCCTTTCCCCCTGCCCGGGGAGCAGTAGGAGCCCTGGAAGGCTGCGGTTGGAAGAGCGAGGGGACTGATCTTGGCATCAGGTGCTAGAGCGAAGGATGAATGGGGGGCTGGGCGCTCGTCATGAGGGAATGATTGACAGGTGCGTGCGTGGGGCCAGCCACTGCCTGTGGCTTGTGATTCCCGGGCAGCTCCCTGCAGCTCTGCTTTAACCGACCCCCCTCCCTCCCCCCAGCCTCACTCCCGGGTCCCTGCTGCACCAGCCCCCCCACCCCCCTCCTTCCCTGGGAGCAGCAGGAGGGAAGCCGCAGCTCTCCCTCCATTCACGCTGAGCGCCTGGCTCACTAAAGTGCCAGTAAATTGCACATTAATGAGCCAGGGGGAGATCGGAAGGGCTCCCCTGGGCTTTGTGCAGCCCCGGGCTGGTGCTGCCCTGGAATCCATCATCCCCTCCCTGGGAGGCAGCTCCCTGGGACCCTGCCCTCCAAGGGGGACGGGGTGGGGGGACGGGGGGGGGCGGGGGCGGGCAGGCTCGGAAGGCGCAGGGCTGCTGTTTGAGTCTCTGGGCCTCGGTTTCCCTATGTACAAAATAACACTAAGGTCTTTAATCCATGCTGGGGAAAAGTCCCAGGGCCTTGTACATCGAGGGCGGCGTCCCAAGCCCCATTTGTGGTGTTAACTGCTTTTTTAGTGGAAGAGTTTTTGGGTTTGGGTTTTGTTTTGTTGTTTTTTGGAGACAGGATCTCAAACTCAGTATGTAGCTAAGGATGACCCTGAACTCTCCCGATCCTCCTGTCTTAGCTCCGCAGGGACAGGTGTATACTGCTGTGCGTGGGTGTGTAGAGGTGGTTTGTCCCCAGTGGCAGAGCTTGCGTCTGTGTACAGAGAGGTTGCCAGGTGCCAAGCATCGCCACACGCTCCCCTTCCCCACATTCAGTGCCTGCAGCGAGGTGCAGTCCTAACTTGTTCTAGGTGGAAGACTTCTTCAAGCTGATGGAGATTTTCAGCAATTCCCCGCACATCCTGGATATGGTCAAGGTGAGTATCCACCCTGGAGCTGGGGGGGACTCACGAGGCCCCACGGGCTCACGTGTGTGACTCACGAGGCCCCACGGGCTCGGTCCAGATCAAGCAGGACTGGGCTGAGAAAGAAGCCAAGCAGATCCCAGAGGCCGCAGCCCCCAAGGAGCCCAAACCCAAAGCCACCCCGGGGCCTCAGCCGTCCACCAGACGCCGGCAGTGCCTCTCAGAGGCTGAGGACCAGCAGGACCCACAGCCCGTGTGGGACAGGGAGCCCCAGTTCTGGAGAGACGCCCTGACCTGGGAGCTCTGGAAACTCTTCACGGATGGCCAGGACAACCAGCAGGCACAGAGGGGTGAGGGTCCCTCGCTCGCGGGGTGCGGGGAGCGCCTTGGGTGTCCGGGCAAACCTCATTGCTCTCCATCTCTCTCCTCCTTGCCTGTTGTCATGGCGACAGAGAAGCCGCTGAGAGGGGTGAGTACCCTTGGCTGAGACCCCCACACACACCAGTTCGCCTCCCGTCCCCTCCACCTCACCCCTACACTCTGACCTCCCCAGGAGGATCCCAGCCGCAGCTCGGGGTCCCACTGGGTCCTGTGCCCCCCAGCTTGACCCAGTTCTGTCTCCCAGGAAAGGAAGAGCTCGTGCGTGAGCGACTCGGAACTGGAACTGGATCCTGAGACCAAGCGCGGCAGCCTGAGTGACTTATGTAGGAGGGCGGGGCCGTGGAGGGGCGGGGTCTGGGATGAAGGGGCGGGGGCGTGGAGGGGCGAGGCTCCTGGGTGCCCCTGAATCCTGCTGTCCCACACAGCCCCTGTCCTGACTCCCTTGGGTCTGCTTGGTGATTCCCAAAAAGACATCAGCCAGCCCCAACAGGAGACCCAGGTGAGCAGGTGCCCGGATGCAGACATGGCGAGGGGGGGGGGGGGAGGTCCCAAGCCAGCAGGATCAGCTTCTTTCTTTGCACCACAGGAATCTTCTAAAAGTGCTGGTCTATTTCTGAAGCCCCTGTGAGTAGGGAGAGGGCAAAGTTACCTCCACGCTGCCCCTCCCTCCCCCACCCCTGCCCCTCCCTCCCCCACGCCTGTCCTCACCGGTGGTGGAAGGGGGAGGGGCCGACAAGAGGGCTCAGCAGGTAAAGGCGCTTGCTGATAAACCTGGACCTGAATTTGATCCCTGGGGTCCGCATGATTGAAAACTGACTCCCACAGTTATCCTGACCCCAGCCCCCCCACACACACACACAAACAGACAATAAGTACAACATAATGACAATTTTTAAAGGGTTGGAGAAGGAATCCCTCACTTAAATCTCAACACAGATTTTCCCAACCCCGTAGTTGGAGGAGGATGACTTGGAAAAGGGAGGATGATAATTCGAGCCGTCAGAGGGTGCACAGGAGTTTAGTCTAATCGTGCAAAGCGTTTTAGACAGGGTGCGGAAGCGTATGTGACTCCGCGAAGAATTAGAGTGTGTCTCCTTGCACTCAAGGTGGAGGCAGGGGCGCCAGGAGTTCAAGACCAGCCTTGGCTACATGGGGAGTCCAGCCTGGACCAATAAGACCCTATCTTGAAAATCTGACGCCCCGAGACCCCGTCCGCAGGTGCTGGGACTCCGAGGACTTGGAATACAGTTGGAAGAGGCCCGGCGCACCGGTCTCACAGGTGGAGATGGTCGCCGTGCCCCAGGCCCTGCAGAAGGTTCGCGTGCTCAAACACCAGGAGCTCCTGTTGGCGCTGGCCGTGAGCAGCTTCACCAGGCACGTCTTCACCTGTAGCCGGAGTGGCATCAAGGTGTGGTGCCTAACAAAGCAGGTGGCGGAGGACGAATTCCCTGAAAGCAACCTTCAATGCAGCGGCCAGGTGATGGGCAGGGAAGGCGCCCGGGACGGGGAGCGCGGGGGGGGGTGGGGGGCGGAAGCCACCAGGGCGGATGGACGCTTGCTCACGGGCACCGCCCTCTGCAGGCCAACGGGGCGTACCTGCGCACCTGTCAGCTGTCTTCCAACAGCCGGACCCTGTTCGCGGGTGGACACAACCTGCCTGGCGTGAGCGTGTGGGACCTGGCAGCCCCGTCCCTGTACGAGAAGTGCCAGCTGCCCTGCGAGGGCCTCTCCTGCCAGGCCCTGGCCAGCTCGGAGGAGAACATGGTCTTCGCTGGCTTCACGGATGGCCTGGTCAGGATATGGGACCTACGGATTCGGGACGTGGTCAGGTGCGGACACGGACCTGAGGACACATCCCGAGGCTTTTCATGACCCAGCCCCTCACTGGGAATTCTAGGCCGGCTCCACCCCACCCCACCCCAGTTCTCTTTTTACCTTTGGTTTAGGATAATGCTCATGTGACCCCGTGCTGGCCTCAAGCGCAGAGGACGGCCTTGAACTTCTGGTCTTCCTGCCTCCTCCACCGCCTAAGCGCTGTGTGTGCCTGGCGCATGCGTTGTATTACTCGTGGATGGGGGCCTAGCAGGGGCGCAGGACAACCTGCAGGAGACTGTTCTCCTTCCATCGAGTGGGTTCCTGGGAATGGAACCCGCTGAGCCACCTGGGAGCCAACACTTTTTGTTTTTATTCATCTTTTTCTGACACGAGGTCTCACTATGTAGACCAGGCTAGCCCGGTCTTTGGAGTGCTGGGATGACAGGTGCACCTTGCCGAGCCCTGCTCGGTTCTTGAGGTCAGACTATGTGACACTTGCAAGGCTGATAACTGAGCTCACTCTGTAGCCCAGTATAGCTCTAACTTGCAATCCTCCTGCCTCAGCCTCCTGAGTAGCTGGTTGGTTCTCCCTCTCCTATGAGACAGGTTCTCGCTATTATACCCAGGCTGGCCTAGAACTCATGGCAGTCCTTCAGCCTCCCAGGGCTGGAATTATAGGTGTGGGCCAGCACACTCGTGTTGGTTTGGAACATAGTTACCCATGAGGTGCAGGGACTTTGGGATGGCATCACTGTCCCCTTCCTGCCAAAGGTAGAGGGTCACCTGCGGGTTGGATTGGCAGTGGGGCTGGGGGACCTCAGGAACATGGGCCCCAAGGCTAGGCTCACCGTGCGCTTTGCTGTCTTCTCTGGCTAGGGACCTCGAAGGCCCTGTTAGTGCAGCCAAGAGCCTCGTGGTCAAAGGTGACCATGTCTGGACGGGAGGTCTGGACGCCTGTCTGCGATGCTGGGACCTGCGGACGGCCAAGGTGTTGCAGGAGCACACGTTCCAGTCCCAGGTGCACAGACCCGGCTGGGGCTGGACGGACATGGGGTTGGGGGACGACATTCCAGGTCAGATAGATATCCTTGCCAGCCAGGCAGTGGTGGCGCATGCCTTTAGTCCCAGCACTCGGGAGGCAGAGGCAGGTGGATCTCTGTGAGTTCAAGGCCAGCCTGGTCTACAGAGAGAGTTCCAGGACAGCCAGGGCTACACAGAGAAACCCTGTCTGAAAAACGAGACAAAAAACCTTTTGTTATAATGGGCACGGAGGCAAAGACTCTCATCCCAGTACCCAAGCCAAGGCAGGAGGATGGAAAGTGTCTCTCCTGGGCTACATAGTGAGACCTTGTCTCAAAAGAGAAAGTGAGCCAGAGTTCAGTAGGTAGAATGCTTCCTTAGGGTGCTGGGTCCTATCTCCAGCATTGTGCCCCACCATGCCTGACACCCCATCACTGGGGAGGTAGAGGCAGGAGGATCAGAACTTCGAGGTCATCCTCAGCTACACAGGGACCTGAAGGATAGTCTGGGCTACATGAGACTTGTCTCAAAGACTGTCGTCGTAAATGTTTTATACTGGAGGTCAGGACCAGCATGGGCTATGTGGTGAGTCATTACAAGCTAGCCTAGGCTACAGAGTAAGACCTTGTCTCAATAAAACCAAAAAGGGAGAGAAACAGATTCTTTGCTGTCCTGTTTTAACTCTGTAAAGGGAGGCATGGGGACTGTGACGGGAAACAGCCAGGTGGTGAGTCCTGGGGCCCTTGCCACCTGCCGGGTTGGGGTCTGATCTCTGCACCTCGGCCCTGTTCACCCCAGATCATGAGCCTGTCTCTCAATCCCCTGGAAGACTGGCTGCTGCTGGGCCTGGCCAACGGCCAGCAGTGTCTGTACAACAGCAAGAAGAGAGAGGCGTTCACTGTGGGCACCAAGCACAAGACCATCCTAGACCTCAAGTTCTCCCCAAACGGTAAGGAGTCACTGACCTTCCAGAAGCTTCCGCTCCGTGGACTCAATGCCCGATCAGTGCTTTGACACCCCACCACACTGTAACACCTTTTGTTTTTTCAAGACAGGGTCTCTCTGTGCAGCCCTGGCTGTCCTGGAACTCACTCTGTAGACCAGGCTAGCCTGGACTCAGAGATCCTCCTGCCTCTGCCTCCCAAGTGCTGGGGTTAAAGGCGTGCGCCACCACCTGACCCCAACACCTTCTATTAACACAAACCACCCTCAGGGATCAGAAGTTCAGGGTCATCTTTGTTACATGGGGAGTTTGGGGCTAGCCTTGGCTGTGAAAGACTCTTGTTAAAACACCAAAAGCAAACAGAACAACAAAAGGCAGAACAGGAAAACTCCATTTGCTCTGCCTTTTTGGTTCTTTTGAAGCAGGTTCTCTCCACAGCCCCGGCTCGTCCTCAAACTCCTCAGCCCTCCTTCCTCAGCCTCCTGAGTGCTGAGGTGACAGGCCCTTGGCTGACAGATGAGAGAGGGTGGGATCTTCTGTAACCTAACTGTCCCTCCACCTCCTCCCAGGCCAATGGTGGGTGAGCGTGGGCATGGACGACCTCGTCACCATCCACAGCATGCCCATGGGAGCGAAAATATTCCAGGTATTCCTGTGCAGGGCGGGACCCTGGGGGAGGTGGGTGTCAGTGGGATCCTGGGCGGCATCCTCACGGGGACGATCCTAAACCCGGGTGGAGAGGAGCTGGACTCAGGTGAATCCTGTGGGCTCACTCAGCCTGCATCTCACAGGTCCCTGAGTCTGCTACTGTCACTTGCTGTGACGTGACAGCCAACGGCAGGCTGATCGTCACGGGATCCGGGGACTATGCCTCAGTGTACCAGATCAAGTACTGACAGCGTCGGCTCCCATCTTCTTTCTCCCAGCGGCACAGTGGTGGGTGGTGGTGGGTGTGAGGATCCCATGGGTGCCCGACCCCTCATCACATGTAATAAAGCAATTGAGAAGGCAGAGACGGTCTGTTCTGTCCTCTGAAGGGATATTGTCCTATCCCTTTTTGGTTGGTTTTTTTATTATTTTTGGTATTTCGAGACAGGGTTTCTCTGTGTAGTTTTGGTTCCTGTCCTGGATCTCGCTCTGTAGACCAGGCTGGCCTTGAACTCACAGAGATCCTCCTGCTTCTGCCTCCGGAGTGCTGGGATTAAAGGCGTGTGCTACCACTGCCCAGCTGTCCTATCACTTTTTAACCCAAGTTTTTGAAAGACTTTGTGGCTCTGAGCCATCCTCTTGCTCACCTTAATCCCAGCACTCGGGAGGCAGGGGCAGGAGGATCTGAGTTCAAGGCCAGCCTGGTCTATAGAGTGTTCTGGGACAGCCAGGGCTACATAGAGAGGCCGCACCCTGCCCTGTTTTAACAGAGCTAGGGAGATCATTCGGTTGGTAAAATGCTTGCCAGC
Source organism: Peromyscus leucopus (assembly GCF_004664715.2). NCBI lineage: Eukaryota > Metazoa > Chordata > Mammalia > Rodentia > Cricetidae > Peromyscus > Peromyscus leucopus. The sequence continues at coordinate 2,111,729 of NC_051081.1, read as the reverse complement.
AAGCCTGAGGACCTGAGTTCAGATCCCTAGATCCCATGTGTTAAAAGTGGCACACCTGTGATCCTGGTTGTAGATGTGGAGACATCGGGGTCCCTGGGGCTCAAGGATAGGCCTACCATGCCAGTGAGCTCAAGACCTTGTTTGAAAATCAGGGTAAAGACCCATAGGGACTGACACCCAGCTGGCCCAGCCTCCGCACACTTGACGCACACACAAAAGGAAAGCAAGTCGATAAATACAGTTATATTTCCCCAGGGCCTCCAGCCCCACCCAGCCAGGAGGAAGGGAACCGGGGTATGAGCAGAGTGGACAGTGGCCGTCCTCAGGCAGGTGACCTGGGGATGCAGGCAGATGGGCTCAGTACACCACCTCGTACACGGTGGCCTTCTTGTCCCCTGAGCCTGTCACGATGTATTTGTTATTCCTGGAGATGTCGCAGCTCAACACAGAAGATGACTCTTTGGACTGGGACAGAGAAAGGAGAGGTGAGGGGCAGCCACATGGCCGCCATGAAGTTCACAAGCCAGAAGCATGGCGCTTGGGGACAGTAAAGGCTGATGGATGTGGGCATGGCCAGCACCCTCTAGCTGGGGGCGAGCGTGACAGGACTCTTCGTGGCCCGACTTCAGCGGGCTTGAGGACACCGAAGCACACATTTACAACCACCGGACTTCCCTTCCAAGTCTCACTCTGTAGACCAGACTGGCCTCAAACCAGCCACGCCTCTGTCCCACCCAAGTGCTGGGATCACGGATCTTTGTCACCATAGTCAAGGGGTCAGTGGTATCCTGACATGGGAAGGGTTGATATAAAGGGTTTCCACATCACTAACTCAAAAGAGAACAGTACTACTCAGGATTGGAGGTTGCTGGGGAATGTGGGAAATTTGGAAGATGGCTATGTTGCATTCACACGTTCCAGACTTAGTAGAAGCTGCTGTCGAGGCTCGGGGCTGACTGGGGGTAGTGTTCACCCAGCACCCGTGAAGCCCTGGCTCCATCCACAGCATCACACATGCCCACCCTCGGGTGACTGAGGGCTGTGAGGCCCTTTTTCAGATTTAACTTCATGTAATGAAATAATGAAATGGCAGTCATCCAGAGGGAAACAGATGTGCGCTGTGGTGGGAGTCACCCACTGTCGCTGAAGTGGATGAAAAGCCCTCAGCGCACTCGGCATGGTCCATTCACTTCCAGGACACACACTCGGCCATGAACTGGAGCACTCCGACCCTTGGAGCAGCATGGACCCCAGGGACATTGTGCTCAGAATGGAACCTGAAGTGTGGGGGGCTCCACAACAGGAAATGTCCAGGACACAAGACTCCAGCGGTGGCCACCAGCTGGGGACTGTGGGTACCTGAAAAATGCTGGCCCCGTAGGGCGTCCTCCAGGCGTTGAGCAAGTTGTCTTTGCCTGTGCTCACAAACCAGCGTCCTAGGGAGGGACAGAAGAGTGGCCGAGATGGACCAGGGCCTCCCGGGTCGGGGCCTCTGCTCCTGGGCTCTTTGAAACTCCGCCCCAGCCCGCTACTCTGCAATGTCAAAAAGCTGCCAGCTGCCAGTCAAACCCCAAACCACTGCTCCTTGAGTCAGAGAAGCCGAGGATGGGGGAGGCTGAGGCAGGAGGGTTGCTGTGAGTTTGAAGGCAACCCAGACTTCCAGGGAATACCTTGTCCCAAAAACAATTGGCTGAGTCTTTTTGTACTGGCAGCTAGCATGAGGGAAACATGTTTTTAAAACACTTTCATCTTTGGTGTGTGGAGGTCAGAGGTCAACATGGAATGACTTCAGTAGTTTTTTGTTTGTTTGTTTTGTTTTTGTCTTTTGAGACAGGGTTTCTCTGTGTGTTTTTGGTGCCTGTCCTGGATCTCACTCTGTAGACCAGGCTGGCCTCGAATTCACAGAGATCCGCCTGCCTCTGCCTCCTCAGTGCTGGGATCAAAGGCGTGGCTACCTCACCTGGTAGCCACCTCTCCATCCTTTTATTTTGAGACATCTGTGTGTCTGGGCATTTACCTAAACCGGCTTTGACCTCAGTAAGTGGCTGGGTGGACAGGCCTGGGCAAATGGTTGCCTTCCTAACTCGAGCCATTTTGGGGCGCCCCGCCCCCCTCCCTTTACGGCCCCACGGGGTCTCCCGGGCCTGTACCACAGGAGGCGAATTTGAGTGACAGCACGCAGCTCTCGTGCAGGCGTAGCTGGTACTTCTCAGGTTTGCGAACGTGCAGCACCTCCACGTGACTGCTCTCCATCCCGACGGCCAGCCAGTCCTGGTTGGGGCAGTGGCCCAGCGAGAAAATCTGGGGCAAGAGAGGGAGCAGTGAGGCCACGCCGCTGCCGGCGGGGGTCGCATCGTCCTTAGCACATGGAACCGCGGGATTCTGCGCAGAGGGAGCTGCTCAGGGCCCGGGGCTGAGCCCGGCCTACAAGGCCCGCTTCTGAGTGTGTGTTTGGGGGCGGGGGGGGGGGGGGGACCACACTGCAGTAAGTCGCTCTTTGCTTTGGAACTATTTTGGATTTTTGAGACAGGGTCTCCCTATGCAGCTCTGGCCATGCTGGAACTCACTCCGTAGACCAGGCTGAACTCACAGAGATCCTCCTGCCTCTGCCTCCCAGTGCCAGGGTTAAAGACGTGAAAACATGTACCACCACACCTTGTGTTTGAGGCAGGGTCTCTCACTGAACCTCTGGCCCTCCAGCCAGCCCCGGGATCCCCTGTCTCCACATGCCAGGGTTACAAGCAGGTACCATTACGCCTGGCCTTTTTTTTTTTTTTTTTTTTTTAATGTGCACTGGTGTTTTGCCTGCATGTATGTCTGTGAAGGTGTCAGATCTTGGAGTTACAGTTGTGAGCTGCCATGTGGGCGCTGGGAATTGAACCCAAGTCCTCTGGAAGAGCAGCCAGTGCTCTTAGTCGCTGAGCCGTCTCTCCAGCCCCACGTCTGGCTTTTCATGTGGATTTGAACTCAAGTCCTCATGCCAGACAAACGCTTTACCTACCCAGCCCTCTCCACTGACCCCGTGTCCTATCCTCTCCGGACGGGGGGGGGGTGTGGGGACCCTGCGGGAGATGGGATTTCGGGCGCACCTGGGAGCTGAAGTCGTGTTGCTGAAGCTGGCGGCCCTCACGCAGGTCCCAGCAGCGCACAGTGTTGTCCAGGCCCCCAGTCCACAGCCGGGTCCCGTAGTCCGAGATGTCTATGCAGCTGGCCCCGTCCGTGTGGCCCTGGAACTGCCTGTGGGTGGAGGGCAGGCGTCCATGTCCGCATCCACCTGTGTGTCCCCTAGCGCGTCCCCGGCCGCCGCACACACCTGACCATAGCCTGGTTCTGCAGGTCCCAGACCACGATGTTGCCATCGCTGCAGCAGGAGAAGCAGACCTTGGCGTCGGGGCTGACGGCCAGCGCATAGCAGGCCGGGGCGGACGAGGTCAGCTCCGCCTTGATGCGCGGCGTGGGTGCTGCCAGGTCCCAGATGGACAGGGTGCTGGCTTCGCCGCCCACAATCAGACTCTGCCCGTCGGGCAGCAGCTTGCAGGAGCGGATGTAGTTGTCGCGGTTCTGCCGCAGTGAGAAGCAAGCCAGGGCAGGGTTGGGGCCGCGGCAGGTTTCCACAGGCCTCTACCTTTACTGTAGGCCCCGCCCTGGCCCTACAGGCCCCTCCCTGGCCCTACAGGCCCCGCCCAGTGCTGCAAACTCCGCCCAGTCCTGCAAACTCCGCCTAACCCCACAGGCCCCGCCCTGGCCCCACAGACCCCGCCATGGCCTCACAGGCCCCGCCCTGGCCCTACAGACCCCGCCCAGTCCTGCAAACTCCGCCTAACCCCACAGGCCCCGCCCTGGCCCCACAGACCCCGCCCAGTCCTGCAAACTCCGCCTAACGCAGTCCTACGAACCCCGCCCCGGCCTCACAGACCCCGCCCTGACTCCACCGACCCCGCCCAGCCCCGCAGGCCCCGCCCTCACCAGGCAATCCAGCTGAGCCACTGGTGTCTTGCTCCCCGGCTGGCCCACGTCCCACACCTTCACGCAGCCTTTGCCGCCCGTGTACACGTGCTGCGTGGAGCCACTGATGGTGACGGCGCACACCACCTCGCCGTGGGCCAGCGTGTGCAGCTGCCGCGCGTGCCGGGGGATGCCGGTGCCCACCAACGCATCCGATGGGAAGGGCACAGGCTGCATCTGGCCGTCCGCAGACACGTGGAAGGAGTAGGCCCTGAGGAGGTCGCGGACACGGGTGGGAGGCCCACCCCACTCCAGCACAGGTGCCCGAGCTGCCAGTGTGTCCCCAGGAAGACAGGGACCCATGCCCCACACACACCCTGGAGATAGCGCAGCCCACGTGCTACTCACGGCTTCGCCCCGGGGATGCCAGGCAAGGAGATGGACGAGCCTCGGAGATGCGGGTGTGACTCAAATGCCATCTGCCAGAGGCCAGAGACGTGACCCAAGGCAGGGGCGCCGGCACCCCCTCACCTAGGTCCCATCCCACACCCATCTGCCCCTCAGCTCCTCAGCCCCTCCCCAAGCAAGCAGAAACACTTGCAAGCTTGCTGCTACTGGGCTTTTTAAATAACCTCCCAGGCCAGGCTTTTTAACCCAGCCTCATTCCCTTTTACACGAGCTAACCTGGGTGAGGCTCAGATCATCTTCCCGCGTACAGGCTGGACCAGGCCTCCTGTTTCCCCTTCTTTATTTATTTATTTTTTTTTTATTTTGTTTTGGTTTTTTTCGTTGTTGTTTTGTTTTGCTTTGCTTTGTTTGCTTTTTTCAAGACAGGGATTCTCTGTGTAGCCCTGGCTGTCCTGGATCTCGCTCTGGAGCCCAGGCTGGCCTTGAACTCACAGAGATCCTCCTGCCTCTGCCTCCCGACTGCTGAAACAGACTTATGTGTCATGAGCTGGCTTTGAACTCCTGATCCGCCAGCCTTCGGCTCCCCAGGGCTGGGGTGACAGGCACGCACCATGCGCCACACGCCCAGTTAAGCGGCACCGGAAACGGTGCCCAGGGCTTCGCCGGTGCCAGGCATGCACTCTACCACCGAGTCCCAGGCTCAGCTCCTCTCTTTACTAATTCCGGCTTCTCTGGATGAAGCAGGCTTCTCCCTCTACCCCCCCCCCGCCCCCAGAGATCCCCAGGCTCTGCTGACCATCCTGGTAGTCTGTACCCCGAGGACTCACCAGGGGTGAGCGTCCGTACACGACAGAGCTGCTGACCTGGGGGGACAGGTGAAGGCTGACATAGGAGCCGGGCATGGAGAGGTCCCCGTTGAGGGTGCCGTGGGAGCCCAGGCTGAAGGACGAGGTGAAGGGGCTGGACAGGGTCAGGGGGCTCCTCAGGGCTGAGTGAGAAGGGCCAGGACACACATTCAGACACCCAAATCCCATTCCCCATGTCCGTCAGCTGATGAACTCCCACACAGCCTTCAAAAACCCAGACTCGGGAGGAGAAACCAAGGCTCCGAAGGATCGGGTGTCTAGCCTGAGGTCGCCCAGCTGCTGCTGGCCCAGGCTTGTGTCATTAAGTGGGGGGTCAGTTTGTCTCCCAGGGCTTCAGTTTCCTAGCCTGAGCAGTAAGTAGCCAAGACAAGAAAACGAAGGCCCAGAGCGAGTCAGCACCTGGCTGGGTTTATAAGACGTTCCAGGTGGTAAATCTGGGATCTGGGGTCCAACCGTCAACCTCTCTGTCTTTTCTTCACTTTTTTCTTCTTGGTTTTTTGAGGGTTTTTTTTTTTTTGGGGGGGGGGTGTTGTTATTTTGTTTTGTTTTGTTTTTTTCAGACAGGGTCTCATTGTGTAGCCAGGCTGTCCTGTAACTCACTCTGTAGCCCAGGCTGGCCTCCAACTCACAGAGATCTTCCTGCTTCTGCCTCCCAAGTGCTGAGATTAAAGGCGTGCGCCACCACCGCATCCTTTCTACTTTGGAGGGTCCCTCTGGGACAGAGGTAAGCCGGGCAGGCGGGGACTCACCAATGCTGTCTGTGGACGGCGCTGGCTGAGCCGCCAGCTGACAGAGGTGACCCGCGGAGCTGGGCCCTGGGGTGGATGCGTCCTGGGGTGGAGAGGGACCACATGACCTGGAGGCAGGAGTCCCTGTGGGGAGATCATTCTGTGGAGAACAAAGGGTCACTAGTCACTGCAGGGGCCACTCTGACGCCAAGGAGGGGAGTGGGCGGGGACCAGCTTGCCTCTCAGGCACTCAGTGAGCACACCCCGGGAGTGTGGGTGTGAATGGGGTTCGTGGTAGAGGGTGCATGCAGAGAGGTGGGAACTCTTGGGGACAGCAATGTGCTCCCCAGAGACAGTGACAAAGTCAGAGGCGACTGGGCTGGCAAGATGGCCCAGCAGATAAGGGTGACTGTGGCCAAGCCTGACATCTGTGTTCGATCCCTAAAACCCACATGGTAGAGAATTGACTCCCCAGAGCTGACCTCTGACCTCCACGTGTGCACTATGGCACTTGTGTACACACACACAAATTTTTTTCTAAAAATGTTCACTGGTTGGTGGTGGCGCACACCTTTAATCCCAGCACTCGGGAGGCAGAGGCAGGCGGATCTCTGTGAGTTCGAGGCCAGCCTGGTCTACAGAGTGAGTTCCAGGAAAGGCGCAAAGCTACACAGAGAAACCCTGTCTCGAAAAACCAAAACAAAACAAAAACAACAACAACAACAACAAAAAAAAAAAAAAACCACACAAAAAAAAAACAAAACCAAAAAGTTTTAACTTAGAAGCTGGGCAATATGTGATGGTGCACAACTTTAATCTCAGCGCTCCACAGCAGAGGCAGGGGGATCTCTGTGAGTTGGAGGCCAGCCTCGGGTACATAGTAAGACCATGTCTCAAAAACCAAAGAAACTGATAGACTGCCAGAGCAGTGGGCCCTTTGACCTCAGAGGTCCTCAGACCCACTTGGGCCACATTGTCCTTCTCTGTCCCTAGGGCCGGGAGGGGAGACTTGATGGCGGCTGCCGCCGCCAGCCAGGCCTCCTCTGTTTGGAGACGTGTTTTGGAGACCCGGCTTGGGTAGCCGAGGCTAGCCCTGAGCTGACCACCTACAGAGGAAGATGACTTTGGACTCCGGATCCTCTGGTGACCCTGGTGACAGAAGTGACCCTGGTGGGCTGAGGGACGCCCTTGGGGGCTTCTCCAGCCAGCTAGAGCTGCCCTGCACCCCTAAGGTCTCCCTGAGTGGGGAGAGGATTAGGTAACACACACATTAGGAGCCCACAATGGCTGGCGGTTGCCATGGCAACCTGCAGGGGCTGGAAGGCCTAGACACAGACCCTGTCTAGCCCTGGGTAAAATAGAGAGCAGAGGGTCTGGGCAAGACCCCCGAAGGTAGCCCGGACTTCCGGGGACGTCTGGGTGGGGGAGGGGAGGCCTCTGCTGAATTCCAGGGGCACTCAGAGCAGCCAGGACCCAGTACTGGGGTGGGGGGGTGCCCGACATTGCAGGAAGTGAGTGACCCAGCTGGGTCCTGTTTCTTCGTCCAGCTTGGCCACCAAGTTGATTTTAAAATGTTTCCTTGAGACCCTGCAGAGTCTTGTAAAAAAACAAAAACAAAAAACGAGGGGCCCAAAGAATCAAGAACAAAGTCAGGTGTGGTGAGCACCTGTCCCGCCTCAGACAGGAGGACCGGGAATCCAATGCCATCCTAGACGATGTGAAGAGTCGGCAGCCAAGAAATATTGTCTCAGAAACAAACCAAAACCAAAACCAAACAAGAAAACCCACAAACGAAAACGAATGGGAAAATCTCGACTCCCCTAGCCTGGCTGATCTGCTCATGGCACTCTGTCTGTTTCCAGGCCACCCCAGGATAAATAAAATGAGTTTCACGCCTCCCCACCCCTCTTCCGTACCAGGGCTAGGTCTTTGCTTCTGGGCAGTGGTGAGCCCAAGCTGGAGGCCAAAGAGGCTGGGCTGTCCGCCAGGTCCCTGCGGGCAGGAATGCAGAGGGGCGCCTTCCCACAGGGGGTGGCCGCAGGGCTGGGCGGCTCTGAGGGCTGGTCCTGAATTCAAGAAGGTGACGCTGAGCGGGGAGTGGGTGAAGCAGACTCCCACGGCCGCCACGCAGCGCCCCACTCACGGGGGACCGACCGGGCAGCCTCTGTAAGGGGAGGGGCTCAGCCTCACTCCTGGGAGTCTGAGGCCAGGGAAGGGGGTGGCCCCTTCCGCTGTGGGCTCCAGTGTCCCCCTTGCTCAACCCCAGCGTCTCACCTCATCCACCACCAGGTTATAATCGCTTTTGTCTTCATCACTTTCCTGGGGGGTGGGGAGAAACAGGGGGCACACAGCCCGTCATGCCCCTGCCTCCACACCATGCCCAGCCCTCTTCCCGCCTCAACTCCACACACCACATCTCTCAGGCAGGTCTGCCTGTCCACCTCTGCCCACCACCTCCCCTGCACCCGGCCTCGCTGCCCTCGGGGGGCCTGACCAGGGGCGCCCAGGAAGCCTCCCTTCAACCTCTGCTCTGCGACCTTCTCCGGCCCCCACCGCCCTCTGGAGGAACACCAGCTCCCACCTTCATCCCCAGAGGCTGGAAACGCCTCTCCTGACCCCGACGGCAGGACAGATCACTCTTGGATACCCGGGGAGGAGCCAAGGGTGCAACCTGAACCGCAGTCTCCAGAACTGCGGTCTCTGGCTTCCCTCCCAAGCTCACACCCCTTGTGCTGCTGAGGGTGGCGCCTAGGGTCTCCTAGAAGCCTTCCGTCCCTAAGCCACGCCCCTATACCCTCACTGGGGGATTCTAGGCAGGGCTCCACCCTGACCACGCCCCCAGCCCCTCACTGGGGGTTCTGGGCGGGGCTCCACCCTGACCACGCCCCCAGCCCCTCACTGGGGAATTCTGGGCGGGGCTCCACCCTGACCACTCCCCCAGCCCCTCACTGGGGATTCTAGGCAGGTGCTCTACCTCTGAGCAATACCCGCAGCAGCTCCCGGTAGAAATATATCAGAACAGCTGCATGTCCCCTTGGCTACAGACACTTAGCCATGAAGCCTGGTAGGACAAAGTGTCTTTTGATTGGCAGGTGCTCCACAAACAAAGGAGGCTACAGAAGGCTATAGAGCGAGCCTCATGGACACACTTCCCAAGGATCTGCTCAGGGGGGAATTCAGGTCCATCTCTGTCTACCCCAGTTTCTGCTTCTCTCTCCCGAACTCACATAAGGTCCTGAGAGATCCTTGTCTTCTGCTCTCTGCTGCTTCCCATTGCCACCTCGGCTGCTAGGATGCTCCTCTTCCACCAGACTCTCCGGAGGGGAGGGGGACGCACTCTGCAGGGAGGCAGGAAGGGGTAAAGGGTGTAAGGTGGTTCTCAGACTACATCCTTGTCCAGCGAACACTGAGTGCCCTCACTGGGGATTCTGGGCGGGGCTCCACCCTGACCCGGCCCCCAGCCCTCACTGGGGATTCTAGGCGGGGCTCCACCCTGACCACGCCCCCAGCCCTCACTGGGGGATTCTGGGCGGGCTCCACCCTGACACGCCCAGCCCTCACTGGGGATTCTAGGTGGGGCTCCACCCTGACCACGCCCCCAGCCCTCACTGGGGGATTCTGGGCGGGGCTCCACCCTGACCACGCCCCCAGCACCTCACTGGGGATTCTGGCGGGCTCCACCCTGACCACGCCCCCAGCCCCTCACTGTGGATTCTAGGCGGGGCTCCACCTGACCACGCCCCCAGCCCCTCACTGGGGATTCTAGGCGGGGCTCCACCTGACCACGCCCCCAAACCCTCACTGGGGATTCTAGGTGGGGAAATCTACCCTACCTCAGCCCCAGTGCTATGGCTCTGTACAGATGGGGAAACTGAGTCCCATGAAAATGCATCACAGTGGGACTTGTAATCCATCAAACACCCATAGCCAACCACTTGAGATTGGGGGATGCGAACCCTCAAACAAAGCCTGAGCCAAGCAAGGAGTGTGCCAGCGTGAGGACCCTGGCCGGTCTTACTGCGGCACAGCGATTACAGCGGAACTGGAGGAACCGAGGCAGAGGGCTCAGCGTGGGCTACAAAGCGAGGCCGTGCCTGGAATTAATCAAATCACGGCTGGCTCTGTGGGACACAGTTCTAACCCCGTCTTCACCAGGCCCTGGATCCAGCCCCAGCACCCCGTACACCAGGTGGGGAGGCTCTAGCGTGGTCCCGGGCACCCGCCCCCCAACAGCCGCCACAGCCAGCTCACGTGAACTCACCCTGCTCGCCGCTCTGTCCACTGGCGGATGGCAGGAAGCCGAGAGAAAACAGAATTCGGGGTTAGACACCATGGTGTACAGAACAGCTCCTTCCCAGCTCAGAACCCCCCCAGGGAGACGCCCAGAGAGGGTTAGTGGTGTCCCAAGGGCACACAGCAGGAAACCCCTGCTACCCCTTATCCTCCCGGCCACGGTCCCGGGAGGCCCGCGCCACCCGGGGCCACCCACTCACCTCTGGACCCCTCCGCGTCCACACCCACGCGGTCTTCCTTGGCCGCCGCCGCCAGCTGGGCCTGCGCAGCCAGCGCCCCGGACAGGGCCAGCAGCCCCGAGCCCCGCGCCCACCAGGCCGGCTGGGCGCGGGGTGAGAGGTGCGGGGGGCGCGTGCGACAGCGGCTGCAGCTGATTCTGCTGCTGAAGGGGGAGAGGATGGCCAGGGGGCGCAGGGGGCGCGGGCAGGGGCGCGCAGAGGGCGAGTGGGGCGTCCCCGAGGCGGTGGGCTGGGGTGACTCACCCCCAGGAGGCTGTTCAGTTCCCCCACGGTCACCTGCTTGGCTCGGTCCACGGCCTGGAGAACCTGCTGCTGATGCTGCGGGCGAAGGGGGCGCTGAGCGGAGGCCCAGCCTGCCTGCCTGTCTGTCTGTCTGTCTGTCTGTCTCTGCCCCTAGCTCTCTCGCGCGCATTGTGGGGGCAGAGGCGGGTATTGGCTGTCCCCCACCTTGTTGTGAGTCCAGGTCTCACATCACAGCCCAGGGTCCCCCTGTCCCCCGTGCCTGGCTCCTCCCAGGTGCTGGGGATTTGAACTCAGGTCCTCATTCTTGTGTTGCAAGAGCTTTATCCACTGAGCCACCTTCCCGGCCCCTCTCTGGTTGTTTTCCGTCTCATGATCAGCCTAGTCAGGTCTCAAACTCCCAGCAATCCTCCTGCCTCGGCCTCCCAAGCGCTGGAATGACCAGAGTCACCCAGCTTCCATTACAAAAGAAACAAATACAGGAATACACCTTGACTGACGTCCAGAGTCTGGCTGGGGCCGGTTCCAGCCGGTTCCAGCCCCTGAGGGCTGCTGGCATCCTCCCAGCCTCCTCAGGGTGCCGGCCACACCCCCACAGATATCTGCATAAACAAGCACCCACGCACAAAACACCAGTATACCAAGCGCCCACATGCTAAGCACCCACATACCGGGTACCCAAATACCAAGCATCCATGTACCAAGTACTCATGTACTAAGTACCCACATACCAAGTTCCCATATACCAAGCACCCACCCCAGAATGGGCAGCCTAGGTCTGGGCATGCAGTTCAGGAGCGTACCCACTCTGCATGTTCATCCCCAGCACTGCATCGTTAAATACGGATGAGTGCAATACACGTGAGCACGCATGGCTGGCGGCCCCTCTGTGAGGAGACCTTTGCCCACCCTCGGGGGAGCGGCGGTAGGTCCCCCAGAGGAAAGCTGAGGACGCTGGCTGCGTACCCTGCTCTCACGTCTCTGGAGGAACACCTCCAATGGCCAGGTCCTGCAGTCGGCAGGACTGGGGAGCTGCTCACAGGGCCACAGAGCTTCCTGACGGTTCCCTGAGCTCTTTACCCAGGTCCCCTCTCTCCGCACCGACTCTGTGTTCAAAGTCACTGTACTGAGAACACCTCACAAATCCTTACTCTTCGGAACCATTTCAAGCGCACGGCTGGGCGGCCTTCCCCCCGCCCCACCGCACCCCCTATCCCGGAACTTCCCGACTCTGCGGTCTGAAGCGGGGTTCCCCGTTCTCTCCCCACGCCCCACATCCCGGCCCTGGATCTGCTAACTTGGGAGTGGGGACCTGCAGCGTGGCCTGTGTGCCGCCCATCCCACAGAGCATCCTTCAGTAAGGAATAGGCCCGGAAGTGCTCACCTAACCCTTAGGATAGATACCCTAAGCAGGAGGTAAGCACAGAGAGGCGTGCATCCTGCCTAAGGTCACACAGCGCACGGTCTCACGGCCTGGGAGCCGTGGGGTACAGGTGTACCCTAGCTAACCATCCAGAGCAGAGAGCCAGGGTTAGAGAAATGACTGAGTCAGTAAAGTGCTTGTCGTGCAACCATGAGGACCTGAGTTCGATTCCCCAAGAGCCCCTGTGGAGTGTGGGGTGCGCCTGTAATTCCAGCACCAGTGAGGAGACAGGAAGACCCCGGGGCTCACTGATCCCACAGCATCCCCAACTTGGCAATTCCCAGGCCCGTCGGAGTCCCTGTCTATTAAAAGGGGGTAGGGTGGGGCAAGATGGCTCAGCAGGGGAGATGATTGCAGCCAAGCCCTACCACCTTCGTTTAATCCTTAGAAACCACATGGTATGAGGGGACGACCCACTCCCGAAAGTTGGCCTCTGACCTCCACATGTGTGCTGTGGCCCATGCACCCCCTCCCAAAAAATAAATAGTGGGTTTGCCCAGTGGTTAACGAACGGGCTGCTCCCACAGAGGACCCGGGTTCGGTTCCCAGCCCCAACAAGGCAGCTCACAAGCGCCTGTGACTCCAGCTCCAGGGGAACCAGACGCCCCCTTCCGGCCTCTGCAGGTACTGCATGGTCACGGTACACAGACATGAATGCATGCAAAACACCCAGACACAAAGTTAAATAAATACACAAAATTGTAATAAAAGCAAGTGCAGGTGGATGGTACCTGAGGAAGGACACGGAAGTTGACCTCCGGCCTCCTCATGCACGCGCATGCAGACACATGAGCAGAAAGTCCCTAGTCTGCACCGTCAGCCAGGGTCCTCGGGCCCCGCCCCCCGTCAGCGTGACCTCCGTTTCCACAGGGCCCAGGACACCCGCCCTGTCCCTTCCCCACCCTCTGCACAGCCGCACTCACCTCCTGTGTGAGGAACGGGACCATCTGGGCGCAGATCGCACTGAGCCGTTTCACAATTTCAGCCTAGCGACAAGACGGTCGGGATTGGAGGGAACAGCCCCCTCCACCACCCCGACCCCCAGTGCCCTGAGCATGTGCGAAGCTGACTGACCGGGCAGTCCTGGCCTCCTGATGCCATGGGGAAATGGAGGCTGTGGTCTTGCAAGTCAGAGACGCCCGCCTCCACCCCCGTGAAGCCCTCAGAAGTGCGGGACTTAGACGGACAGATCTCGGAGGCACGGCGGTCACTGAGCCCGGGTGTGTGTGCCCAGCTGCAGCGCCCCAGCTCTCCTCAAGTCTTCGGAGGCAGGGGTGTGTGTGTGTGTGTGTGTGTGTGTGTGTGTGTGTTGTGTGTGTGTGTGTGTTCTGTGGTTGCCTCTTGTCCCCCACCAGACCTGCCCGTGTCCTTCACCGGGGAAGGGCGCTTCCTGCACGGACCAGGGGACCAGCCTTCCTGCTGCCCACATCAGCACCGAGACCCACAGAAACCCAGCAGGCCGCCCCCCAGTGCATCCCACGCCTAGTCCACTCTGCATCGACACAGCGAGCCCAGGGTGGGGCTCTGCCATGGAATCTTAGGTCCTCGGGGGCAGAGCCTATGAATCCATTCATCCACGGGTCTCTGAACCCTCAGGACCCCCAAAGTCACTGGCCACTCTGGGGACCCAGGGTTGGCTATGGACCTCTGGGGTCAATCTTCACAATGGAGAGTACATCTCAGAACCCCAGCGCCACTCAGTGGGGCCTCAGAAGCTCACAGGGTTAACCTTACAACCTGGAGTGCTATCTCAGAACCTCCAGGGCTATCTCAGAACCTCCAGGGCTATCTCAGAACCTCCAGGGCTATCTCAGAACCTCCAGAGCTATCTCAGAACTTCCAGAGCTATCTCAGAACCTTCAGGGCTAGCTCAGAACCTTCAGGGCTAGCTCAGAACCTCCAGAGCTAGCTCAGAACCTTCAGGGCTAGCTCAGAACCTTCAGGGCTAGCTCAGAACCTCCAGAGCTATCTCAGAATCTTCAGGGCTAGCTCATAACCTCCAGGGCTAGCTCAGAACCTCCAGAGCTATCTCAGAACCTTCAGGGCTAGCTCATAACCTCCAGGGCTATCTCAGAACCTCCAGAGCTATCTCAGAACCTCCAGAGCTATCTCAGAACCTTCAGGGCTATCTCAGAACCTCCAGGGCTATCTCAGAACCTCCAGGGCTATCTCAGAACCTCCAGAGCTATCTCAGAACTTCCAGAGCTATCTCAGAACCTTCAGGGCTAGCTCAGAACCTTCAGGGCTAGCTCAGAACCTCCAGAGCTAGCTCAGAATCTTCAGGGCTAGCTCAGAATCTTCAGGGCTAGCTCAGAACCTTCAGGGCTAGCTCAGAACTCTGAACTCTACCTCAGAACCCTGAGAACCATCTCAGAACACCCAGAGACTGACACAAAACCTTGTGGCCTATCCAAAAGGCAGAGCCAGGCTGAGTCACAGTAGCGAGCCAAGCACAGAGAGAGCAGTCATCCCCGGCCTCCAGGCCACTCTTATGAGAAACACACACAGAACACCAACAGACTCCTGGGATCCACCACCGGCTCCTGGGGTTCACCACCGGCCCCGGGGTCCACCACAGGCTCCCAGGGTCCATCACAGGCTCCTAGGGTCCATCACAGGCTCCTAGGGTCCATCACAGGCTCCTAGGGTCCACCACCGGCTCCCGGAGTCCACCACAGGCTCCCGGGTTCCACCACAGGCTCCTGGGATCCATCACAGGCTCCCAGGGTCCACCACTGGCTCCTGGATCCACCACAGGCTCCCAGGTCCACCACAGGCTCCCAGGGTTCACCACAGGCTCCAGGTCCTCACAGCCCAGGTCATCACAGGCTCCCGGGTCCATCACAGGCTCCCAGGGTCCATCACAGGCTCCGGGTCCATCACAGGCTCCCGGGTCCATCACAGGTCCATCCAGCTCCGGGGTCCATCACACTGGCTCCCGGGGTCCATCACAGGCTCCCAGGGGTCTATCACTGGCTCCCAGGGTCCATCACAGGCTCCCGGGGTCCACCACAGGCTCCCGGGGTCCATCACAGGCTCCCGGGGTCCACACAGGCTCCCGGGGTCCACCACAGGCTCCCGGGTCCATCACAGGCTCCCGGGGTCCATCACAGGCTCCCAGGGGTCTATCACACGACTGCAGAGATCTGGCTCCACAGTGGAGTCCCTGCTGGAATGGAAGTTGCCTCCCAGACCTCCTTGGCCTGCAGCCCAGGCCCTTCTCCATGGGGACACTCTATTCCCTCTGCTGTGTCTGCTCAGGCCACTGTCCCTAGATGCTGAGAATACTTTTTGTTACAAGACTGAAATCTCTTCCCCTGGCCTTGGGACGGCCCTCTGAGGCCTCCGGAGATGTTTGAGGGTGACCTCTGCCCCGAGGATGTGCGTCACACCTTCCCACAGACCCCCGTCCCCGGAGGGTCACCTGTTTGTGCATTTCAATGTTGAGGCCGTAGGACATCTCGTAGTACTGCAAAGGAGACAGCATTGGCCAGTGTGGACAGCCAGCCCCACCCCGGGGACACGGAGCGTTGCCCCAGCCTCGCGAGTGGGGAGTATCCGGGCAGGACATGAAAGCCCTGAGTCCCATGGGGACCCAGAAGGGGACCCCAGAAGGTGGGCCAGAGGTGGGCTCAGAGAGACGGACAAGCAGGCAGTCCCCAAGACCGGGGATGGGGGACACCATAGAAACAGGGCCTGATACCCCAGGCTTCCCTCTTTAGGGAGAGCAGGAGGAGGGGCAGCCGGGGCGGGGACCCCTACCATCACGTAATGCCGCTGCATCTCTGTCTTCTCGCTGGCCAGCTTCTCACACTCCAGCTTGAGGCTGGACGGGAAGATTGGACAAGTAAGGGGGTCACCTCGCCACACCCCTCGTGGGTCAGTTTCCACAGTGACAGGTGGGGGGGCCTGCCCCCCACTTCTTTAGAAACTGTCCCCCGCTCTGGTGACCCCAGGCCTACCCTCCTGGGTGGGATCAAACCCTTCCTCAGGGAAGGCTTTCCCAGAACCCACTCACCTCACCTGGGGAACGCCACCTCCACCGCGAAGCCCTCCAATCGGCCCAGTGAGCCCTGCCCCTTGCCCTGGAGACCACGCCCCCTCCCCAAGGCCCCGCCCCCTGGGGGGCCTCCCAGTTCCCAGAGCAGGGGGCCCCCTTCACCTGTGGTACTGGGCTTGGAGAAACTGGAATTCCTCTTTGATCCGGTCACAGATTTCCAGGACTGAGAACTTGAAAGGCTGGCCGGACTGCAGCGGGGTCTGAGGGGGACAGAGGGGAAGGACACGGGGTGTGTGTGTGGGGGGTGAGTTCCCGGGCACCAGCGGGCAGGGGGTCCCCTCCCTCGTCCTCCCCTCCTGCAGCCAGAGATGGGGGTCTCCGTACTTACCGGGTGCCTTCCCTGGGGGTACATCCTGCTGATGGAGAGGTGGGAGAAGGGGCCCCCCAGCTTCGTGGAGGCTTGGGGATGTGGCTGGGGTGCAGAGGTGGAGCTGGGGAGAGGGATTGAGGGTGCAAGGCTGAGGCTGGGAGTAGAGTGTGGGGTGCGAGGTGGAGCTGGGGGTAGAATGTGGGGTGCTGGGCAGAGCCCGGGGTAGAATGTGGGGTGCTAAGCTAGAGCTGGGGTGCGGCGAGACTGAGGCTGGAGAAGCCGAGAGGGAAGCGGGAGCTGGGGGAGGGATTTTCACGCAAAGAAAGAGCAGCCAGGGAGAGCCTGCCGCGGGCAGGGGACCCGGACCCCGCGCTGCGCCCCACCTCCCGCCAGCTCGCCCCGGTCGCTCGTCCAGCCCGGGCGGGCGGGGGCAGCTGCAACCCGCGCCCGCTGCAGGTCCGGGCCGCCGCCGGGGTCGGCGCTGGTGGCCGGTGGCCGCGGTGGCTGTGGAGCCGCCTCCCTCCGCGGGGCTCGGCTGGGAGCCGCGGGCGGGACCCGCCTTAAGGTGGCACCGGTCTGCTTCCTTGGCTCCCAGACCCGCTGGGGAAACTGAGGCTTGAGTCAGCGCCTAGTGTCCCCGCCCCACCCCCACGCAAAAAAAAAAAAAAAAAAAAGATGAAAGAGGAAAAAAAAAAAAAAAACAAGTTAGGCAAATCCGGGAGCCCTGGGGGGCTGCAAGCGGTTTCCCTGAGCCAGCGACACGGTGCCCCATGAAGGAAGAACACCCTCAAAGGCGAAGCGGAGACACACACCGATCCCAGGAAGGGCAGACCCCGGCTGTGCTCGCCGGCCAGTGCTGCCCCGCTGTGGGGACCTCACGAGTGGTCTCTCTGAGCATCAGAGGTGAAGGACCAGGACAGAGCCCTTGACTTGCATGCTGGTGCCGCCACCAGACCACTGGGTCTATCAGATGGGGGTCCTAAGGGGGCCAGACACCTCAAATTAGTACACAGACCTCAGCCCTGGGGATCGAACCTGGGCACTAGAACATGGGGGGGCTCCACCCCTGACCACGCCCCCAGCCCCTCACTGGGGATTCTGGCTCCAAACCACGCCCCCAGCCTCCTTTTACTTTTGGAGACACGTCTTGCTCAGGGGCCCCCGCAGAACTTGGGTTTGGAATCCTCAGGTCTCAGTCCCTGCAGTAGCTGGGACGACAGGCCTGGGCCATCAGCTCTGACGTCAGCTTAAGTGTGTTTCCCAGAGCCGAGAAGCCACCTGTCGCCAGGGAACCCCTCCCAGGGGCCATCCCTTGTTCCCAACTCTGGCAGAACAAGAGCGCTCTTACCCCGTTTCACAGAGAAGAAACTTCAGCTCTGGCCCATCATTAAGTCAATCAAAAACCATACGCCCGGTGCTACTGTGGACTGCTATGCACTGGGAAAGCGGGCAACGCGATCGTGGGGAAGACCCCCCCTTCATATTAATGTTTGGACCTCTGTGGGCAGCTAAGCCAACTGCAGGGAACGAGGGCCTTTATGAGAGACTCTGGGCAGCGCTCTCCGGGGGAGGACATCAGCTGAGACCCAGGACTTCCAGGATGAAAGGACGGATCGCCGCCCTCTGCGATCAGACGCTGGGAGATGAGCCATAACCAGCCAAGATCACAGCTGGCTGGTCACGAGCTGCGTGTGCAAAGCAAGACTTTGGACAAGCGATGACAGAGGCGAGCAAACAGGCGCCACTGGTGCCACAAGTGTGAGAGAGCGCAGTGAGGCTGACACTGCAACCTTAAAAGTCCGCAGGGGCGGGGGGGGGGGGGGACAGGAAGGAAAACCCAGGGAGTTGGCATTCGGAGAGTGGGTAACTCCCTGGAGCCCCTGCCTAGAAAATCCCAGTGAGGGGGCTGGGGGCGTGGTCAGGGTGGAGCCCGCCAGAACCCAGTGATGGCTGGGGCGTGGTCAGGGTGGAGCCCCGCCCAGAATTCCCCAGTGAGGGCTGGGGCGTGTCAGGGTGGAGCCCACCCAGAATCCCAGTGAGGGCTGGGGCGTGGTCAGGTGGAACCCGCCCAGAATCCACAGTGAGGGCTGGGGCGTGGTCAGGGTGGAGCCCGCCCAGAATCCCAGTGAGGGCTGGGGCGTGGTCAGGGTGGAGCCCCGCCTAGAATCCCCAGTGAGGGCTGGGGGCGTGGTCAGGGTGGAGCCCCGCCCAGAATCCCCAGTGAGGGCTGGGGGCGTGGTCGGGGTGGAGCACCGTCAATATCTGAACCACTGCTCTCCAGCATCCCAGGCGTACTTCGTTCCCGGGCCTTTGCAGATTCTGTTCCGTGCACACTCCCTTCTGCAGTGGAAATTCTTCCGACTCCCACCACTCAGGTTTCCCCCGCGAGCCTCTCCTGGGCCCCCTGAAGCATCTCCTACCTCAGTGGTTCTCAATGTTCCTGATGCTGCAAACCTTCAAGACAGTTCCTCATGCTGTGGGGACCCCCAACCATGAAGCGATTCCCTTGCTGCTTCATAACTGTAATCTTGCCACTGTTAGGAATCGCAACGTGGATATCTGTGTTTCCCCGTGGTCGTAGGCGACCTCAAAGGGGTCGAGACCCACGGCCTGAGAACCTACCACCTGCTGCTCTGGCACACGTCATCTTACTCCCCGGTCCCGGTTCCGCCAGATTGGTTTGCTCCTCACTGATCATTTTCCCTGGCAGGTCGTTCTGTCCCCGTGCCCTGTCCCTCCCGAGGCTGTCAGGACGAGCCGCACCCCCCCGCCCCAGGGGCCTGGCTCAGAACTAAAGCGGGCCATGGGGCGGGACCCGAGGAACACTCCAGAAATCTGGGCACGCTCCTGGGGACCCCTGTGTCTCCTCTGCCTGCGCCATCGCCTGGGCCAAACCTCGCCGTCTCCCCAAGGCAAGCCTGTTTGCACCCCAGGCTGGCCTCAGCCCCCTCTGGGGGGTCAGGGCCGCAGGCGCGGGTGGCCGCCACGCTTACACGGGAGTCCTAGCAGCCCGGCCCCACGCGGCACCCTTCCGTCCAGGGACCTCGCGCTCTAACCTGCTCCAGTCTGCGGCTCCCTATCTCCCGGGGGCTCGGTCCCTTCCTCGCAGCAGGAGCGCAGGCCACACCGGGCACCTTCCCCACTCCAGGACCCCTGCCCCACGTGGTGACCTGACTCGAGCTCTGGCTCGGGCTGGGACTTTCGTGGGCTCGCACTTCCTGCACTCCCTTCCCCTCCTGGCCCACACCGTCGGCCGCATCTTATCAAAGAGGAGCCCAAGGCCACCGTCCGCGGCTCCCCACAGCCGGAAAGGAACCCAAGGCCAGAGCCAGCCCCCCGGGGGCCCGCGGGGACTCCCTGGACGAGGGGACCCCCGCCCCGCGGCCGTGCGTCCGGGGGAGGCAGGGGGTGGCGATCCGGGGCTCCCCGCGGGACCGAATCCCACCACCCCGGGAAGTGGGGGGCAGCGTGGAGCCAGCCTGGGCTCGGGGCCCCCCTTTGCAGTACGCCCCTGCCTTGGCAGCCCTCCAGAAGCGGAGGAGGGAGGGCAAAGCCGTGCCTGGGCGCCGGGACCCGGACTGCCCGGTCCACCTTAAATCAGACTGGCCGCCCCGCTGCCGGGGACCGGCCTATCTCCGCCGCGGTTGGTCGGGCGCGCCAGCCAATCGGCGCCCGCAGCGCCCACATGGGTCTCTGACGTCACGCGGGGTGCTGGCCAATGGGCGCCAGGTCCCCGGCAGCCAATCACAGGAGGCGGTGGGCTCCGCTGGGCCAATGGGGAAGCTCCGGGGGAGCCGAGGCGCGCGGCTTCCCCCGCCCTGGGAGGCCGAGGACCCGCGTGGTGGTCCCTAGGCATCGCGAGTCCCCCTTTAAAAATAAAAGCCCCCTTTAAAAAAAAGCAAAAATAAAAGGCCCTGGAAGCCGGCCGCGGTGGCGGATTCCTGCTACCCCAGCACTTGAGAAGCTGAGGCAGGAGGATGGTGGCGAGGAGGACACCCACATGGGTTACAGCATAAAACATTTTATGCTGGAAATATATCTATAAAAAGCCCCTCGCCTCAGTGGCCACCTTGCCAGGCTCGGCAGACAGAGCGCCCTTCGGCCTTGCTTTAGACATAGGTAAACTGAGGCAGGGAGTTCCGAAGGCTGACATTTGGTTTTTTCTTTTCTTTTCTTTTTCTTAAATTCCAGCTCGCGCCCCAGCTTTATTTCGTTTAACCCATTAAGTCACGGGGGTGGGTGGGGGTGGGGTGGGCTTACAGGGGGCCGGGAGGCTGGACGTGCGCCCGCCCCGGGGCGCGCCCGCCTCGGTTCCCCGCGGTGGCGACTCCAAGGGGAGAAGGCGGGCGAGCAAGGGCCCCGGGCCCGGGGAAAAACTACATCTCCCGGCAGCGCCCGCGCGCCGCCTCGCGCTCGGGCTGTCAATCAAAGTAACGTGGGCCCGCGCCGCCCGCGCCCCCGCCCGCCGCTCCCTGCTGCCAGCTCCCGCTCCCTCCCCGCCGGCTCCCGGCCCGGCGCGGTATAATTACAGCCCATTGATCCGACCCGGGCCGGGAAAGCGGCTCCCTCGGGGAGGCCAAAGCCTTTGGCTCCCGACAGCGCCAGCCTCCCCCTCCCCGCGCCCCCAGCTGAGCCGCTGGGCCACCGGCCAGGCCGGCCCCCTCCTGCTGGCCCGGGGCTCGCGGGTGACCTCCGAGCCCCTGTTCCCCGCCAGGCTTGGCAGGGGGGGGAAAAAATCCCGCACGCTCATGCACGCGCGCGCGCGCACCACAATCATTGTCTCCCTAAGAACCCGGGGGCGCCACCCCTCCCCCAAACTTAGTGCCTGGTTTTTGCCAGAGAGGCGCCCCCTGCCGTAACCTGGGCTGGGCTAATGACGGGCTCTGGGGAGGGCAGGAGCCCCGGCCAGACTGAGCCTGGACTCACGGGGCTGCTTAGACAACTCCCTGAGGCTTCCTTCCTCAATGCGAGTGTTTGATGCTGGGGTGCTGCAGACCGCATAGGAGTTGGCTCTCAGAGCTCTCCCTAACTAAACGCTGGTCGGATCAGAATGGGGGGCGTGGGGTGGGGGCTCTGATCTCCGCTTGTGGGCCCCTTGCTTCTTGCTGCGGCGGCCTGGAAGTGGAGGGAGGGTGGGCTGCCTCTGGGAAGGCCGGGAGGCACCGAGGTTGGCTGAGGATGGAGGGGGCCACATCTTGCTAGGCAGTAACTGAGCCGCTAGACGGACAAAGGGGGCTCCTGAACCCTGAACCCTGAACCCTGCGCCAAGTGGACCCCGCTCCACACCTCCTCCCTAACCTGGAGATTCTAAAAAAGACTTACAGTGAGATTAGAAAATGCCTAACGGCAGGGCATGGTGCGCACGCCTTTAATCCCAGCACTGGGAGGCAGAGGCAGGTGGATCTCTGTGAGTTCGAGGCCAGCCTGGGCTACAGAGTGAGTTCCAGGACAGCCTGGGCTACATAGAGAAACCCTGTCTCGGAAAGCCAAAACAACAAACAAAACAAAAAAGAAAATGCTTAACCAGTGCGACCATTCTACACTCTCACACCCCAGAGAGCCGGTGACTTCATCTCCCCAATATCCGTGGTCACCCACTTAAATGTGAACCCACCTAAACTTCTCCCCTTAGCTCAAGACCTTCCATAGCTCCCATCGCCTTCAGAAAAACTCCCAAGCTGCTCAGCTGCGTGAGACAGGACTCTGGTAATTCACCATGCAGGGACCTCAGGGCCCTTGTACCTGCTGCAGAAGGACAATAGAGGGGCTGGGGGCGTGGTCGGGGTGGAGCCCCGCCCAGAATCCCCAGTGAGGGGCTGGGGGCGTGGTCAGGTGGAGCCCCGCCTAGAATCCCCAGTGAGGGGGGGGCGTGGTCAGGGTGGAGCCCGCCAGAATCCCCAGTGAGGGTCTGGGGGCGTGGTCAGGGTGGAGCCCCGCCCAGAATCCCCAGTGAGGGGCTGGGGGCGTGGTCAGGGTGGAGCCCCGCCTAGAATCCCCAGTGAGGGGCTGGGGGCGTGGTCGGGTGGAGCCCCGCCCAGAATCCCCAGTGAGGTCTGGGGGCGTGGTCAGGGTGGAGCCCCGCCTAAGGTGACAGACAGGTCTCTGCTGCCCCTCGCAGGTGTCACATCCGGTCACATCCCGGTCACCTGCGGTCCTGGGCCATCATTCCTGCCACCTCCCCGTCACTGTGAAATCCGCTCCTGCTTTCTTACCTTCGCCCTCACCTCCATTTGTGGGTTCCCTGAGAGGGAGGGTGCCGGGAGTCAGGGCCTGCCCTGCCTAGGTGCCCGACAAATGCTGAAGTCGGCCAGGAAAAGAACATGGCTGCAGGGTAGGCTGGGTCAGTGATTTCGAGGGTTTGGGCTTTGGGGGCGGGGGCGCCTTTCTGTTGCTGGAGATGAACCCAGGAAGTCAGGCCCACCGCACCTACTGGGCCTCGTCCCTCCTTCGGCCTCCTGGGTGGCAGGGTGGTCGGACCCAGGGACCTGTCGGGGACCAAGCAGCACAGTGAGGTCTCTCCCTGCACGACCCTGGTTGGGGGCCCCGACACCCTGACACCCTGACACGGGCCACCTGACGTTAGCCACCCGCAGGCCCTGCAGCCGTGGAGGGGAGCTGGAAGGAGGCTTGGGTAAGCGGGAGCAAGAGAAATGAAGCTGGAGAGGGGGAGGAGGAGGGAGAGAGGAGAGGAGGGTGGACAGGACGTGGGAGGAGGGGAGGGGAGGAGGAGGAGGGAGGGGAGGAGGGGAGGGGAGGGCAGGGGAGGAAGGTGGCTGCTGCAGGAGGCGGTCAAGGTTGTCTGGGGCTTGGCTGGCAGCCAGCAGCCTGGCCCCGGGGGCCTGGCAGTGGAGCAGTCTGCAGGGGAGGGTGGGGAGGGGACACGTGGGAAGAGGAGGAGGGACCCAGCAGGAACAGCAAAGAATAAAGAGCTTCACAGCCTGGGGGAACAGAGGAGGGGGTGCAAATCAGAGCCAGAGCTGCGGGAGGACCCTGGAGTCGGCAGCAGCAACGCGGGGCTCCGTGTGTCTGGGGTCTGCGTCCCCGCCCCCGGCCGGTCGTGCGCTGCCCCCCCCACATCACACAAGGACCCCCAGGTCCCTCTCCGTGTGTCTGGGGTCTGCGTCCCCGCCCCGGCCGGTCGTGCGCTGCCCCCCCCCATCACACAAGGACCCCCAGTCCCTCTGTCCTGAGATCCTGAGCATCTTCCGGAGGCGCTCTGGACCCTGGAGCAGCAGCGGTTCCACAGGGGCCGAGTCCTGTCACCGAGGGCGTCCTGTGGGCGTCGGGGGAGCAGCAGGACAGGAGGAAGACAATGAAGGAGGACGTGGCCGCCCCCTGCCCACCACGCAGTCCCCCCTTCTCCACGTCACCACTGTGGGCCCCTCTGGTGTCCCCGTGTGTGCTTGGCTGTGTGACCTGATCCGGCGGCTTGCAGTCTCTGGGCATCTCCTGTTCATCTGAAGCGTCGGGGACGGAGGTGCTTTAATGGCGTGCTGGTTTGGGGTGCTGCCTTGCCCCCCCCACTTACTCTCTTTGCAGAGACCCCAACAGAAAGTCTGGCGACCCAGAGGGGACCTAGCACCCTTCTGCAGCCTTGTATGGTTTCCTGAGCTTCAGTGGGTCTGTTTTCCCGTCTACACCACAGGAAAGGGGAGTCATTTCCGAGACACACTTTACCGTCTTCACCCTAGGATGGATCTTAGGGGGCAGCCTCCCAGGAGGACGGGACAGTCACTGCCTGGGTGTCCACTCCTTGCTGGGGACAGGGTGGGGGCCCAGGGTCCCGGAGAGTGGCCCGGCCCTGGGGTAGAGTCCCCGAGCCACAAGCTGACCCCAGAACACAGAGT
The DNA here is from genome assembly GCF_004664715.2 of Peromyscus leucopus. Classification (NCBI taxonomy): domain Eukaryota; kingdom Metazoa; phylum Chordata; class Mammalia; order Rodentia; family Cricetidae; genus Peromyscus; species Peromyscus leucopus. Next base: position 2,087,370 of record NC_051081.1, on the reverse strand, counting down.
GGATGGGGGACACACGTGGAGTGGTGGGAGGTCCCCTGGGGGACTACACATGGGGCAGCGCTTGGGGGGTCACAGTTCTCCACTGGGCATGAGGAGCTCTAGGGTCGCCCCCTCCCCATCCTGCCCCACCCCACCCCACCTTCCCCCACGTATCAGGCGACAAGACCAGCCCATCAGCAGATCAACTACCCAAGGTCAGGCTGGCTCACCAGGTGGTGCTCTCCCTGGGGTCCCCCCACCCCAGCTGCTGGCAGAACACTGCCCCCCCCCGCCCCCGCAGAAGCCCTGGGGGCAAAGGCGAGGTCCCCGTCACCCGGGCTCCTCCGGCTGGTTTCCCAGGAGCAGAGGTAGAGGCCTCGGATACCCTAGACCCTTGGACTCTGGCTAAAGAACCCAAGTGGGCGCAGCACCCCAGGATCCAGGGTGAACTCTGGGCCTCCTGGTCCTTAGGCCTGGGCTCTGGCAATAACGTGCCTCCAAACACAAAGGCAGTCTGGGCCGGTGGCACCGAGGCAGGAGGATCTCTGTGAGGAGTTTCAGGCCAGCCTGGGCTACACAGAAAGACCGTGTCTCAAAAAAAGCCAAACCAGTCCAACAGAAACAGGGGCCCTGAGATGGCCCTGATTGCGACGAAGCCTGACATCCTGAGTTAGATTCCCCAGGCCCACGTGGTGGGAGAGAACAGACTCCCGCACGGCATCTGAGTGGACGCGCGCGCGCGCGCGCGCACACACACACACACACACACACATACACACAGTAAACCAGTAAATGTAAAAAACGAAGCAAAACCAAATGGAGATTCGTGCCAGAACCTTCCCACAGACGGCCTAGCTTGGAAGGGCTCCAGGGAACACTCAGGCGTCTCTCCGAGGGTAAGCAGGCCTAGGTGACGTCCCCATGGATGCCACAGCCACCTCTGCACACCCGTGAGCTCTGCTGTGTGACCCTGTGTCCGTGGCTCACCCTCTCGGGGTCCTTGCTCGCCCGAGGGGCCTTTTGTCCGGGGATAGGGGGTGTCCTGAGGAAAGGGGTCCCCACCCCACAAGACAGAGTCAGGGACACAGCGGCCAACCTTTTCACGTTTTTATTTTAAAGGCACAGCTAGACCCCACCCTCAGTACAGCAATCTCCCGTCTCTCGGGGAGACCAAGACGACTCACCAAAGCTAACTATATACACAGACACGCGTGGGGCACTTTTGAGCTTTCTCTTTTTTCTTTCTTTAAATCCCCTTTCTTAGAAGACAAGAATACAGGGCAAAAACGGAATAATAAACAAACCGACTTCAGAACCCTCACGTTTATTTGGGACAGGGGAGAAGGGAAGTCTGTGGGTGCCCACACCCACTGCAGTCCCCAGCCTTCGCACAGCTTCCTCTCTGTCCCTTTCTTTTGTGGGCAAGGGAGCCGAGCTGGGTGAGCTGGGGGTCGGGGGAGGTCTGGACCTAGCAGGTGTGCAGTGTGGGAAACAGAGAAGGGGACGGGGACTCGGGGTGCACAGGGTGGAGAGGGACAGCTAGCGTTGCGTCGTGTACATTCTGGGCCAAGATTGGTGGCCGTGGCCCGGGGAAATGTTGCAGGTGGGGGTTTCTTACTGCTCCCTGTATGTCGCCTGGGGTGTCCCTCTGGGGTCCCCTAGGCCCACAGTGCACAGCAAGAAGGCTGGAACGAGGACTGGGGGGGTGGAAGCTTGGGTAGTGACCGAGCGGTGTGCTGTGTGGCCCTCGGAACACTGAGTCCTCTCTGTGCCTGTCTCCCCTCCCCCCTCCCCTCCCCCCTCCCCAGGAGCTAATCCGACTTCTCGCCGTCATCCTCCTGGTGGGTGTCCCCATCATGTCCGTTCTTGTCCTCCTTAGAGAGGTGGGTCTGAGAGCCCAACGCGGAGAGCGACAGGAGGCCGGTGCCCGCGCTGACTGCCGGGAGGGATGGCGGCTGGAGCCCCACGGGCAGCGGCGTCAGGGGCAGGGCCAGCGCCTGCAGCTGGGACAGCTGGTGAGCCTGGAGCTGCTGCTGCGGGGTGGGGGGGACGGGGTCAGCACAGGGCCCTGACCCCTGTCCCTCCAGGTCATCTGCCTACCTGTGACCCCATCCGGGTCACCTGTCCCCTGTCCATCCGGGTCACCTGCCCCTACACATCCGATCACCTGACACCTACCCATCCGGGTTACCTGTCCCCCCCAGGGCACCTGTCAAGACACCTGCCCTCATGGGTCCCCATCACCTGTCAATCAACTGCCCGTCTGTGTCCTCATCATCTGTCTCCTGCCCACCCGGGTCACCTGTCAGTCACCTGCCCACCCGGGTCCCCTGTCAGTCACCTGCCCACCTGGGTCCCCCATCTCCTGTCACCTGCCCACCCGGGTCACCTGTCCCCCGCTCACTGGGGGCTCCGACTTACTCGGATGATGGAGTTCAGCTCGGGAGCCGTGACCTGCTTGGCTCTCTCGATGGCTCCCAGAACCTGCTGCTGATGCTGGAATAGGCAAGGGGAGGGGACAGAGGGGTCAGGTGACTGTCCTCTCAGGCAAAGGACAATCACGTGAGAAAGGGATTGATGCAAGGAAATGGGGACCGGGGGAGCATCTTGCAGGGGCGACCGCTGGAATGCACAGGGAAGCCTGTCCTAGGTGCTCAGGGGGACGGCGCTGGTGAGGGCGGGGCCTGGTGAGGGCGGGGCCTGGGGTGGCCGGGCCGGGAGGGCAGGGCCTGGCGGTGGGCAGGGCCTGTGGGGGCGGAGCCCGGGAGGACGGGCCGGGAGGCGGGCCGGGTGGGCAGGGCCTGGGGAGGGCGGGCCTGGGAGGGCGGGCCTGGGGGGGCGGGGCCTGGCTGGGTGGGCGGGGCCTCGCGCTGGGGGGGGGGGGGGGGGGGGGGGCGGGTGGCGGGGCCCGGGGAGGGCGGGGTTAGGAATCCAGCTGGGGATCTCTTCTGAAAGCTGGTCTGCAGGAGCCACCTGCCCACCCAGGCACCCCATCTCCTGGCCCCGCCCACCTGGGTCCCTTGACGCCCTGGTCACAGGGGTCTGACCCCGCTGCGCTGCTCTTTGCTGAGTTCCGAGAGGGAAGGCTTGTGCCCGCGGGGCAGGGCGCCCAGCCAGGCGCAGAGGGAGCCGCACTGCCCCCTGCCGGCGGCTTGCTTACCTCCTGTGATAAATAGGGCAGGACCTGGGCACAGATCCCATTCAGCCTCTTCACGATTTCAGCCTGGAACACACACGAGTCCCCCTCAATTCCTGGGGGGCACTTGGAGGGCACGGGGGCTGAGGCCATGCCAGCGGCCACCCAGGCCCACCTCGGGGGGGTAAGGGGGGTCACAGGGCACCGGGGCGGAGGAGGGGACGGAGGATGCTCACCTGTTTGTGCATCTCGATGTTCAGCCCATAGGACATCTCGTAGTACTGTGGGGTGGGGAGAAGGGCGTCACGGACCAAAGGGGGGGTGGCCTGGCTCTCACCGCACAGCCCAGCATTCCTCGCGCGCCCCCCCCATCCAATGAGCTCCTATTTGTCCTTCAAGACCCCCGCCCTTAAGACCCCAGCAAGCTCCCCTGCAGGGAACGACAGGTCCCGTGCTGGGGTTGGGAGGGCTCCGGTCACAGAAGGGTTAAGAGATGCCCGATAGCCCGGAGGGAGGGGGCTGGCGGGGGCTTCCCGTGGCTTCCGGCTGGCTGGCTGCGGCTGTGGACCGCTGGCCACCCAGGGCAGCGTCCCGGCCGGCCCAGGGTGCATGCATGCGGGCCGGCGCACCTCAGCCACTCCCTGGGCTGGCAGCCGGGCCACCCTCGGCCGCGGGGACTCGGTAGCAGGCACCTGCAGGGTGTGGGGGGCCCGGGGTCGCCCGCCCTGACCCCCGGGTCCCCCAGGGGACTTTACCATGACGTAATGCCGCTGCATCTCTGACTTCTCGCTGGCCAGCTTGTCGCACTCCAGCTTGAGGCTGAGGACACACAAGGGAGGCGGAGGGCCCGCCACCAGCTAAAAACTCTCTGGTCTCGGGTAGCCCAGGCTAGCCTTCACTCACTACGCGGCTGAGGATGACTTTGAACTCCCGACCTCCCCCCCTGCCTCAGCCTCCTGCGTGCTGGGTGGGTGACAGGCCTGCATCACCAACTGAGCCCCAGCTGTGAGCTGTGCACCGAGAAGCGGCCAAACACCACATCTGGCTGCACTGAAGGGCGCCCCCCGGGGTTTTCTGCAACCCTGGGCGAGCAGGGTCGCCTCAGTTACAACCGCTGTGAAATTATGAGAGCATTCTCAAGGAAATAACAACCACCAAGGCAGAGGTGCCCTTGTGAGCGACTGATGAGGTCTGCAGAACTCACCCTCCATCTTAACATGTGACTCAGTGGGCGCCCAGAGAGGGTGAGTGAGCGGTTCAAGGTCACACAGCCGGCAAATGTCCAGGGAAATTCTCCACACACAGACAGACACTAAAGAGACTGAGGTGGCCAGGGCTGAGTGGGACGGAGCCGGAGAGGCCCCTAAGGATCCTGGCTTCAGGAACCGTCTACATGCCCGGCCCTGCTGTCTCCCTAGCTGAGTCCCCATGCTGTGTGATTCTAGGCCAGCGGCTCTACCTCTCTGGGCCTCAGCTGCTTCCTCTTTGAAGTAGCCAGGACTGTGAGGGGTCAGCGGGGTCAGAAGGCCTGTGCTTGCTGACAGCGCTGGCCACCAGGCCTGGAAACCCACGCAGAGGAAGAAGGGAAATGATACACACCCAAGTTGTCCTCTGACCTTCACACTGTACATGGCACCCCAAAAAATGCAGTAAGAAACGTTTCTTTTTAAATCCAGAAAACAAACAAGGAAAAAAAAAAAAAAAACCTTAAGAACGTGAGAGAGACAGAAGGATAACCACGAATTCTACCCTATCTAAAAAATAAAAATCCCAGCACTCAGGAGGCAGAGGCAGGAGGATCTCTGTGAGTTCCAGGCCAGCCTGGGCTACAGAGTGAGATCCAGGACACCAGGGCTGCACATAGAAACCCTGTCTCAAAAAACAACAACAACAAAGACAGACAGATAAATAAAAGCAGCCACAGGGGATCTCAAGCCCTCACCAGGCCAGGACCCACCCTGGCAGGTCTAGCCTGGTCGCACAGCCCAACCTGTTTTCACAAAGTAACTGAGTATCTGTGAATGGGCTGGCACCAGGGCTCCGCCGGTCCAAGCGACTGCGGTTCGAATCCCAGCTCCAGGCCTGGGTCGCCCAGGCTTGTGTTCTGTTCTCCCACTCCGTGAGGGTTGCAGCGGCACAGGGGGTCCAGAAACCGAGGGGGGCACCCCTGTCATGCGGTGGCTACAAACACAAACTCTCTCTCATTCACACACACACACACACACACACACACGCACAAGCACACATACACACAACGCGCACGCACGCACAAATAATAATAAGTCCGGACTGGGTGTGGCTCAGCCGTGAGCCCCAAGAGAAAGGGAGAAAAGACTAAAATTATCCCCAGGAAACTCATTCTCAAAGTGTGGATGTCGTTCCCACGGGGACTTCCTCACCCTCACGCCACACAGCAGGGAACCCAGGCCCGGCGCACAGCAGCTCAGAGAGGGCATTCGCCTTGGGGATGGTGCACAGCGGCCTGCGATCCCCAGGCTCTCGCCATGAGAAGGGCGGACCACGGATCCAAGTGGGAGACCAGAGCCCCGGGGGTGGGGGGGTGGGGCTGCAAAATGGCAACGCTGGGGGTGTGGCCCAGCAGGTAGCTCGCAGGCCTGGGACAGGGAGCCCCTCTGAACCCTTTCCTTGCCTGTCAGCTCAAGGTCATCCTTGGCTACAAAGGGAGCTGGGGAAAGCCTGGGCTACATGAGATCCTGTCGCAAAATAAATACCAAAAAGTAAAAATAATAAATTTTTTTTTAAAAAAGCTTCACAAAATCTGAGATTTCCTCTTTTTCTTGGAGAAATCTGAAGGTCTTTCAAAGTCTTTATTATTATTATTATTATTATTATTATTATTATTATTATTGTTTTCTGAGACAGAGGTTTGCTCTGTACCCCAGGCTGGCTCAGAATGCCTCCATCCTCCAGCCTGTGTGTCTGGGAGCTGGAATGTCATTGGGCCTGCACCCCACGCCCACTCACCGTTGGGGTACAGGGCCAAATGGGGACTCCGGGCCACCCTTTCCCCAACCCCCCAGCTTCAGGCTGCCTCTGTGTTGTGCAACCCCTTGGAAACTGCTGACCTCTCTGGGCTTCGGGTTTCACACACGAGAAACAGGAAAAGGATTTGTGGGAGCCCGCCGGCCGGAGGGTCTGTGGGACTCCACAACTGGGCAGAGAGAGGGAGCAGGGCTGTGTGAACCCGGGCTGATGGCTCACGCTCCCTGGGGACGCGGCCTCCGAAGCCATGAGCACTGTGCCTCAGTTTCCTCCTCCACACTACGGGGCTGCTGGTTTCGTTTTGAACACAGGGTGGCAGGTAGCCCAGGCTGGCCTCCAACTTGCCAAGTGGCTGAGGGCGACCTTGAACTGCTAACCCTCCAGCCTCCGCCCCTTCCCAGCCTTCCTCCAGGCCGCAACACAGGGCCACTCCGACATCCTGGGGTGCGCGTGGCCCCCCTGGCCCGGGCTCACCTGTGGTACTGAGCTTGCAGCAGCTGGAACTCGTCTTTGATGCGGTCGCAGGAGTCGGAGGTGGTGAACTTGAGCTGCTGGGGGAGGTGGGAGGAGCCCTGCGGGTGGGGGTGGGGGGGGTGCGGGAGGGTGAGAGGGTGAGCGCCTTGCCCGCCCACGCCCCACTTCCTGGGCTGCTGTTCTGCAGGCCCCAGCAGCACCCGGGAGCCAGGAGGGGTCTGGGGGCCCCCAGGCAATGGGGCGCTTTTAGCGCTGGTCATCTGGGGGCCCCCCCCCCCGTGCATCCCTGTCCTCCAGCTGCCCCGAGGGGTCCCCGGCCTCCTTTCAAAGCCAGCTTGGAAGACGGACCTAGCTACCACCCCACATTTCCTGGGGTACCCCCACCACACCTGTTTCCTCAGCGGTGTGCTCTTTCAGGAGGGGGCCCCCCAAAGCTGCCCAGCCCCGGGGGGGCCTCGTGGGGCTCCCCCATGCCCCAGCCAAAGCCATGGGGAGAACACAGGCCTGGGAGCCGAGGAGGGAGTTTGTAGCTGGCGGGGGGGGGGGGGGGGGGTAAGCGGGCGGGGGCGGGCCGAGGGGTGTCCCTGGGGGGAGGGGATGCACAGGGCTGGCATCTGAGGACACTGGGCCAGGAGTTGGGGTGTAAGATCCTCGCATCTGGGGAGCAGAGTTAGCGTCTGGGGGGCAAGGCTGGGAGCAGGGTGCCGGTGCAGGGCTATGGGAGCTGGGTGGGAGGCAAGATGGGCCCCGGTTGGATGTGGGGGGGGGACGGCTCCTGGAGCTGGGGGTGCAGGCGTTGGGGGGCCTCGGGCTCCGGACAGGGGCAGGGCAGGGACACCATGGGCATTACAGGGGCGCAGGGTCCCCCACACCCTGGTGCTGAGGGTGCAGGATGGGGGCTGGGAGGAGGCAGGCCTCTGGGGTGCGGGGCCTGCAGCTGGAGGACGCAGGGCCAGGCTGGGGGGTGGCGCTGGGCCCGGATGGTGACGCCAGGCCCGACCGAGCTGGAGGGAGAGGCAGGGGTGCGGGGGGGCCTGGATTCGGGGGTGCGGGGCAGCAGACTTGGGGACAAGGCAGATCTGAGGTGGAAGGAAGTACAGGGCCTTGGACTTGGGGGCAGGCCGGTCTGGAGCTATTAGCGAGCTGGGCCTGGGGGGGTGCAGAGCCCAGAGGTGGGGGTGCAAGGTCTCGGGCTGGAGGACATGCGCGGCCTGGGTTTGGGGTGCTGCAGCCCTGGGCCTGAGCCCCAGGGCTGGGAGACAGGCCGGATGCGGCTGGAGTGGGGTGCGGGGCCCTGGGCTGGGAGACAGGCTGCTCCGGATCCTGGGGGGGAGCCTTGGAGTCGGGATGGGCAGGGGTGGGGAGGCTCGGGGCCGGGATCAAAGTTCAGGGATCCGGGCTGAAGGATGCAGCGCTGGGCCGGCGGTGTACGCACGGCCTGGGCTGTGGGGTGCAAAGACCCCGGGGACAGAGCCCCGGGCTGGGGGACGGGCCTGTGGGAGCTGGGGCGCGTGAGGAGCCCCTGGGACAGGCCCCGGGCGGGGAGACAGGCGCGATCCGAGCTAGGGGGGGGGTGCAGCGAGCCGAGCTGGGGGGGTGCAGGGCGAGCTCCGGGGTGCAGCGCGCGGGGTCCCCCTTACCGAGTGCCGGCTTTGCGGAAACATCATGTCAGTCGCGGGGGGCGCGGGCTGCGCCCCGGCTCGGGCGGCTCGGGGGCGCCGGGCGGCCGCGCTTTGTCCCCGATCGGCAGCTCCGGGGCCCCGCGTCCCGCCTCCTGCGCCGCCCGCCGCCCGCCGCCCGCCGCCCGCCCGCGCTATTGTGTAATGGCGACGCGGTGCCGCCCGGGCTCCCGCTCCACCTGCCGCGCCCGGCACTGCGCAGGCCCGGACGCCCCACCCGTGACCTTGCCCGCGCGCCCCGCCCCCGCCGCGGCCCCGAGCCTCGGCCCCAGGCCCGCCTCGGTGCCCCCCACCCCCGAGCCCCCGCCCGCCACAGCCCCCAGGCCACAGACCCACAGCCTGGGCGCCCGGGCTCCAAGGGGCATTGATGGGGCGCCCATGATGCGCCTCGTCCTCTCTGGAACGGGGAGGGCTGCTGGGTTGGCAGGGCTGGGGGGGGGGGTGCCACACTGGCCAGCACCGTCTGTGGGACGGTGACCCTCGTGCCGCAGATGGGGGCCAGGCCTGTCATCCGCCCACTGGGGTGTGGAGGCAGGAGGATCGAGAGTTCCAGGCCAACCTGGGCTAATCGAAACCGGGTCTCAAAACGGCAACAAAAACTAAACCCCGGTGCAAGGTAGGTTGAGGCGGGTGGAAGCCAGCCTCATCTACACCGTGAATTCCGGTACAGCCTGGGCTACATGAACCCCTGTCTCAAAACAACAGAAAGGTAAAGAGGGCCACAGGAGCTGGGGGTGGCTCAGCCTTCGATCCCAGCACTCCGGAGGCAGAGGCCGGCGGATCTCCAGCCTGGTCCACAGAGTGAGTTCCAGGACAGCCAGGGTTCCATGAGCCCTCTCTCAAAAATAAAAATAAAAAATAAATAAAACATAAATATATGCCGGGCGGTGGTGGCGCACGCCTTTAATCCCAGCACTCGGGAGGCAGAGGCAGGCGGATCTCTGTGTGTTCGAGGCCAGCCTGGGCTACCAAGTGAGTTCCAGGAAAAGGCACAAAGCTACACAGAGAAACCCTGTCTTGAAAAACCAAAAAAAAAAACCACATAAATATATAAAAGGAAAATAGTTCCCTGGGCTAATACCCATTATCTCAACATTTCAGAGCACGCTGAAGCAGGAGGATTCCTACAATTCCAGGCCAGCCTGAGCGGTATAGCAAGACCCCCTGTCCCATACCGGAGACTGCTATGCTCAGGTGGCCCACAAAGCCAGGGTGGAGGAACAAGTGGCCGCCAGGCCTGGTCCACTCCTGGGAGTTCAGGTCTGGACTCTGCCCCCCGAGCCAGGCCTCAGCCCCTATTTTCAAGGGTCTCACTAAGTGACCCAGCCTGTCTGTCTTTGAACTTGGGGTTCTTCTGCCTCAGTCCCCCAAAAGCTGGGATGGCAGACCTGGGTCGGGACACTCCTGTTTCTGGTTTGTATTTATTCCGTGCATCGTCCCTGAGCGTGAGTCTGGGCACCGTGTGTGAGTAGCACGTGTGGAGGCCGGAAGGGGCGTTTGGGCCCCCAGAACTGGAGTCACAGGCAGTTTTGAGCTCAGTGTGGGTGCTGGGAACCGAACCTGGGTCCTCTGCAGGGGCAGCCAGCGTGATCATTGCTGAGCGTCTCTCCAGATCCCCTGTCTGCACCAGGCTCCGGGGTAAACACGTGAACAGGAAGGATCTACCAGCGTCCCTAAGGGAATGGAGAGCGGGAGGCAGAGCGGGAAGTTGTCCTGGCCAAGACCACACAGCAGGTGGCGGAGGGGGCTGCAGACTCGGGTTCCACTGTGTTGATCCTTTTGAGGGGTGGCATGAAGGCAGGTGACTCTGGGACACTGGCTGGAGCTGAGCGATTACCCAGGAGGCCCCGGGACGCCCTGTGACTTCTCTGTGTGTCTGGGGCCCTGTGGGTGCTGACCACTATACCTGCCTTCCACCAGCTCCACACTGAGTGACACCCTGTCACGGTCCAGACACCCCAGCCAAGGCCTGGGTTCACAGCAAGGGCCCGCCACTCACCGTGAGAGGCAAGCAAATGTTTGAGGCCAGCCTGGGCTACATGAGACCCTCCCAAAAAGCCTTGTGTAAAAATCCCAGAACGGGGGCTTCAAGCCATCACCCGAAACAGAACAGCTCAGGCCGGACTGGGGGAGTCTGGGCTCCTCTGATGCCCATCCCCCCCCCATACTTGGTCTGCAGCTCCGAGTCCTTGGGGACACTCAGATCCTCCCCGATGGACACAGAGGATCTCGGGCTGCATGGTGACCAGTGTCCAGTTAGTGAGGCCAGGTCAAGCAGAGACTCCTTGACCCAGGGTGGGGTGGGAGTGGTGGGGGCGGAGGGTGGGAAGGGGAAGGTGAGGAGTAGTGGGATGAGGGTGAGAGTTGGGGGGGGAGTGGAGGTGGGGGGTGGGAGGGGGCTCCTTTGTCCATTTGTTTCCTCTTGAGCATTTCTTGAGCCCTGACTGCAGGGTGCCTTAAACCCGAGGAGGCACCCACAGGCCTGAGGCCTGAGTCTTCCTCCTCCCACCCCGGCCAGTGCTCCTCCAACAACCCTGCCCCAGGGCCTTTGCACAAGCCGTGGATGATTCCGGTGTCATCCAGGCAGAGTCAAAACTGGGTTGTGGACAGGGTATATTGTTAGGACTTTATACGACATTTTCTTCTTTTTGGAGCCAGAGAAAGTGGTGACACACACCTGTCATCCCAGCCCTTAGCAGGCGGAGGCAGGAGGATCAGAAGTTCATGGACAGCCTCAGCTCCTCAGTGAATCTGGAGCCAGCCTGGGCTACATGAGTCCTTATGTCAAAAACCCACGGGCTGTGGTGTGGTGTCTCTGGCTGAGCACAGGCCCTGGGACCCCCAGCGCTGCAGACCACACACGCAAGCCAGACTGCACCCTCGCAGGCCCCATGGGGTCCCGTTTCTCGGGCACCCAATGGCGGCTGTGACCTCTGCCCTCCCCACCTGTTGGTGCTGCGTGCATTTAAGTATTTAATCAGCTCGCCTTGCCTTCATTCCTTCATCTCCAAAACCCGGGACAGGGCCCAACTCTCAAACTACTTGGCGTTATTTTTATTTATTTATTTTTCTTTTTGAAGAAGGGTGTCATGTAGCCCAGACTGACCCCCAACTCCTTATGTAGCTGAGGCTGACCTGAACATCCGATGGCCCTGCTTCCATCTCCAGAGTGCGGAATGCACCACCACCCCTGGTTATTCAGGAGCTTGTGGCCCGGCCGGGAGTGGGGGGACGCAGCTGGACTGGACCCCCCCATCCAGCCTCCTCAGTTGTGTTGGTGAATTCTCAGGGAGTCACCTGCTGTCTCAGGCCTGGCCTAGGCTCCCCGGGGACAGTGTAATTTGGAGGCTGAGTGTGTCTGCAGGGACACCGGGGTTGTGTGGGATCAGGGAGGCCTGGCTTACTCCCTCTGGTCTTCCCTGGTCCCTAATGTGTCCTTCTAATGGCTTCCATTTGCGGGGTGGCCCACAGGAGGCTGAGGCAGGGGGTCGGGAGTTCAGGTCCATCCTCAGCTACTCAGGTGAGTTTGAAGCCAGCCTGGACTCCAAGAGAGCCTGCCTCAAAAAATCGAAACTATTGCAGCTGGGAAGTCTCAGGTGGGAGAGGGCTTACCACACGCCATGAGGACTCGGGTTCAAGGCAGTGCATGGCTGGGCTTGGTGGAGAGGTGCTGTGCCAGGAGGCAGGACGCGGGCACAGGAGGATCCCTGGCCTGCCCAGCCTCCCTGCTGCACTCTGGGTGCAGAATAAACTTGACGGTGCTGGACAGACGGCTCAGTGGTTAGCACACCGGCTGCCCCTGTAGAGGACGTAGGTTCGGTTCCCAGCACCCACACAGGGCTCACAACCGCCTGTGACTCCAGTTCTGGGGACCCGACGCCTCCTTCAGGCCTCTGCAGGTACTGCACACTGTGCACAGACATCTGCAGACAACACACACATATAAAATAAAAATAAATAAATCACGGGGCAATGGTAGTGTACATCTTTAATCCCAGCACTGAGGAGGCAGAGGCAGGAGGATCTCTGTGAGTTCGAGGCCAGCCTGGTCTACAGAGTGAGATCCAGGACAGCCAGGGCTACACAGAGAAACCCTGTCTCAAAATCACCCGGGCCGTGGTGGCGCACGCCTTTGATCCCAGCACTCAGGAGGCAGAGACAGGCGGATCTCTGTGAGTTCGAGGCCAGCCTGGACTACATAGAGAAGCCCTTTTTGAAAAATAAAAGAATTCGGAATCATAACAAAGAGAATCAGCTTGGTAAGGAGAGAGGCCAGAGCGCATCCTGGTTCCCCTGACTGACTCTGCCGGGTGAGGACACGGAGGGCAGCCCCGCCTGCCCCTTGGACACTCAGTGTCCGCAGTGCCCAGGGGCCGAGCAAATGAGTTCTGTAATCTGGAGGTGAGTGAGGATTTTCCCAGTCGGAAGCTGCGGCGCTCTGAGGGGCCCAGAAAGGTCAATTCAACGCTCAACGGATGCAGCTTCCTGAAGAGCAGGATTTGAACTAGGGTCGGCCTGGAGGACTGTCCCCAAGTGCTGGCACTGAGCTGCCAAAATGTGTGGTGGCCACCCTGTGTGCACGAGGGGGACGAGGGGCACCCTGTGTGCACGAGGGCCACCCTGTGTGCATGAGGGGGACGGGGGCCACCCTGTGTGCGTTGGCGAGGGCCACCCTGTGCGCGTTGGCGAGGGCCACCCTGTGTGCATGAGGGGGACGAGGACCACGACGGCCAGGAGCCCACGACGGCCAGGAGCCCACGACCTGTGCGCGGACGGCCACCGCTTGCCCCGGTCTCGCCGCATTGCTCCCTTTGGGGGTCTTGAACGCACCCGGTTCCGTCTCTCTGTCTATGACGGGGTGTGACACCGACCCACTTCTCAGTTCGGAACCAGCCGGCTCCGCAGGTGCATTGCCCCTAACACTGGGCGCGGGGGCCGTCATCCCCAGAAGGCCCTCTGTCCAGCACCAGGAGCCCCCAGAGTCCGGGTCGGTGGTGACTCCGCCCCGCGGGCGCGGGTGACGTCCCAGCACCCCGGGCCCTGTCCGGTGGCCAGGACCACACCCGATTTAACATCTACATGGATAAAATGTCGGACAGCCGCAGGAGGCTGCAGTTCCGGAATCGTCCACGCGGCGGCGCTGGCTCACCAGGATTGGCTGCCGCTCGCCCCAAGGCCGGGAGGGTGGTGACGTCATTTCCGGGTTGGGTGGCTCGGGCTCCGTCGGTCGGGGTGTTTCAGACTGACGCAGCATGGAGCAGTCGGTTAGGCCGGGGGTCCCCTGGGTGATGCAGACACTGCACAAGGGGACATCTTGTCCCAGTGGGACATCCTGGGCCCTGCAGGGTGCTGAGCTGAGTCCCCGCCTCCACCCATTCCACGCAGGAAGCTCTCCCGGTCGGGGATCTGCACTGAGGGTTGACGCAACCCCTCCGCTGACCACGCCCCCAGCCCTCCCTGGGGATTCTGGCGGGGCTCCACCCGAGCTCACTGGGGATTCTAGGCGGGCTCCACCTGACCACGCCCCCAGCCCCTCACTGGGGGATTCTAGGCGGGGCTCCACGCTGACCACGCCCCCAGCCCCTCACTGGGGATTCTAGGCGGGGCTCCACCTGACCACGCCCCCAGCCCCCTCTGGGGATTCTAGGCGGGGCTCCACCTGACCACGCCCCCAGCCCCCTCTGGGGATTCTGGGCGGGGCTCCACCCTGACCACGCCCCAGCCCCCCTGGGATTCTAGCGGGCTCCACCCTGACCACGCCCCAGCCCCTCACTGGGGTTTCTAGGCGGGGCTCCACCCTGACCACGCCCCCAGCCCCTCACTGGGGATTCTGGGCGGGGGTTTTATGAAAGAGGCTGTAACCTATCACAGAGGAGTTTTTGTTTCCACCACTACTCATTATCAGGGTTTCTGAGACAGGGTCTCATGTAGCTCTGGCTGACCCCCAACTCACCATGTAACTGGAGATGGCCTTGAACTACTGACCCGCCTCCCAGCGACAAGCGTGCGCCACAGCTGGTTTATTCCCCTAAGGATGGACCCCGGGACCTTGCGTGTGCCGGGCAGGCACCATCTCCTCCTGCCGATGTCGGTGGAGCCTGGCGCTGTAATCACCGTTCCTGCTCCCGGGGTGCACAGCACAGAGAGGCGCAGCCTGGGGAGGTCACTCCTGACCAGAAAGCCCCAGCTGGGTCAGGGCTGTCGTCACGACTTGACGCAGGAGGCAGAGGCAGGAGGATCCTTGTGAGTTCCAGGCCAGCCTGGGCTATGACGTAGTGAGATCTCTTCTTAAGATATCTTTTAAGGGGGCTGGTGACGTAGCTCAGCAGTTCAGAGCAGAGGACCCGGGTTCAATCCCCAGCGCCCTCACGGCAGCTCACACCCGTCTGCAGCTCCAGTTCCAGAGGACTGGACGCTCTCGCACAGACAAGTGCAGGCAAAACACCAGTGTGCATAAAATAAAAATAAATAAATAAATTTTTAAAAAAGCAACACCAGTACATTTTTAAAAGATATTTTAAGCAATGAGAATAAAGGGGAAACAAAGATGTTTTAATTCAGGCAGGACGGGGTGAGCCTAGGACTCCAAGAGGACGGCCCTGCGGGTCACTCGAGGCACAGGTGGCCTACAAGGACACTTTCGCTCGGGGCTGGGTGTGGGGATCAATCTCCAGGCTGTGCAAAGGCCCTGGGTCCCCACCCAGTGTCCCATGCGCTCCCCCAGGCCTCCTTACCTTTGGGCTCGGAGGCAGGGAGCGGCCTTGTCCCTGGCCTCGTCCCTGGCCTTGTCCCCAGCCCACGTGGGCCCCATAAACCCTCCATCCAGGGTCCAAGGGCAGGGCTGGGAGGAGGGAGCGGCGGCCCCGGGTGTGGCAGCCTGGACTTCGGCTCTGGGGCCCCCGGTGGGGGTGGCAGGCCATTGCCTCTGCTGCAGCCTCGGTTTTCCTCACTTGCCCCCAGTGCTCATGACTTCGAGACCCAGGCTCACTAAGGTCACAGGGTGACTCCTAGTCCCTCCTGCTCGGCAGGCTAGTCCCGTCATTCTCCTGACTCGGCCTCTCAGCTGCTGGGATGACAGGCCTTTGGGATTCTTTTATTTAATTTATTTGTTTGGTTTTTCAAGGCAGGGTTTCCTTGTGTAGACTCACGGAGGTCGGCCTCCCTCTGCCTCCTAGTGCTGGGATGAAGGACCAGAGCTCCCACACCTGGTGCCTTTTGGATTCTTTACTGGCCTTGGGGTGTCCACCTACACACGGGGGCTCAGGGTGTCACCATCACGGAGTTAGCCTGGTCCCCGCTGCTAAAGGGTCCACGGCACTGAACACAGATGGAGGCAGGTTCACCACCAGCCCAGCCTGCAGGAGGCTGAGGCAGGAGGATTGCTGTGGGTTCCAGGCCAGCCTGGGTTACAGGGCCAGTCTGTTCATGAGTCCATCCCTCCCCCAGTGGCACACGCGTGTGGCTGCGGGTGTGCTCACCCATGTGCAGCCACGTGGAGGCCAGAGCAGCACAGGCCACACACACACGGTGTTCTCCTCTGCTGTGTCGCCCTGGGCCGGGGTGCCTGGGTGACCCAGGTCGGCTAGGCTGTCACTCAGTGCCATATGTGGGTGCTGGATTTGAACTCAGGTCCCCAGGTTTGCATGGCTCTCACCGGCTGAGCCCCCCTCAGCCCCTGGGACCCTTGCTTGATGATAATTTACCGAGTGAGGACCCCTGACCCGTGAACCCCAAACAGAGCAGAGCACGGGGTGGGATGAGGAGGGAGGGGCTCAGTGGTGCCTGAGGGGGCCAGAAATCAGAGTCAGGATCCCGGGAGCTGGACTTACAGGCTTGTAACTATGTGGGTGCTGGGATCGAACCCGGGTCCTCTGCAGGAGCAGCCAGTGCTCTAACCGCTGAGCCGTCTCTCTACCCTCTCCCCATTTTGTTTTTATTTGTTGTGTTGCCCAGGAGGACTTCAAAGTACCAGGCCTCCTGTGCCTGTATCTGGAGTAGTGACCACCATCTGCCCCTGTGGGAGAGGGGTAATACCACTGGGGCTCAGCGGTTAGCGCACCGGCTTCTCCTGCCGCGGACCCGGTTAAGTTCCCGGCACCCACACGGGGCTCACAACCGCCTGTGACTCCAGATCTGGGGGCCCGACGCCCTCACACAAACATGAATGTAGGCAAAACAGCATTGCACATAAAATAAGGTGCCAGGCGGTGGCGAGCGCCTTTAGGGAGGCAGAGGCAGGTGGATCTCTGAGTTCAAGGCCAGCCTGGTCCACAGAGCGAGTTCCAGGACAGCCAGGGCTGCACAGAGAAACCCTGTCTGGTCGGGGGTGAGGGGAGGAAGTGAAAGAAAAGGGAGCCGTGTGCACACACAAAAATAAAAGTGGCCGGCGGTGGTGGCGCCCGCCTTTAATCCCAGCACTCGGGAGGCAGAGCCAGGAGGATCTCCATGAGTTCGAGGCCAGCCTGGGCTACAAAGCGAGTTCCAGGAAAGGCGCAAAGCTACACAGAGAAACCCTGTCTCAGAAAAACAAAATAAAAAAAAAATAATAAAAAAATAAAAGTGACCGGGTCTGATGGCGCATGCCTGTCACCCGCCCGGCATTCGGGATGCTCAGGCTGAGCCGCTGCACCTGGGAGCTGCAAGGCGAACTTTGAACTCCTTGGGCCACCGGGAGCCCCTTGTCCAGGCAGTGAACACCTGGGGTGGGGACAGGGCTCGACAGAGTTTCGGGGAGTGATCTCTCCACACCCCCAACCGACTAGTTAAGGGGACTTTGACCCTCCCCTGCCCCTTATCTCAAGGCTGAGATCTCTGGACTCGGGGACAGCCCCGGGGCAGGGCCCCCCTCCTGCAGGCGACCTCACACCCCAGAGAGCGCCTGGCTTTCAAGTTTTCCGTCTCTTTTACTAATATCGCAAACGTACTGATTGAGTGCTGACTGTGTACTCGTGTCCTTCTGGAAGGAGGAAAACACTTCCCGGGTCTGTGAGTTAGTCCACGCACAGGGGACTGGCTCCACTTGGTATACAGTAGGTGCTGTACCGATGTCTGGTATACAACAGGCACGGCATCCATGCTTGGCATACGTTGACTATTGGAAAACACTCAGCTCATGTGCTGTCTTGAAAGGGGCCGTTTTATATATAGTACGCGCTCCCTTCGTGCCCGGCTGGCTGGTAGACAGTAGGTGTGACATTAATGCCTCAGCTACAGCAGGCTCTGCCGCATCAGCAGCGCATTCTCTATAGGAAGCACTCCGTTCACACTTGTGACCTGTCTGGCACTCAGCGGCTGCTGCAGGAATGCACTGCATACAGCAGGGCGTGCGTTTCTGATCCGCACACAGTAGGCCTGCTCGAGAAGGGGCGGGCGAGCCAGGCCACGGCGTTTCCGCACATCTGCAGACGGTGACGGCCGCGGAGGGCGCTCAGGCCAGCTACGAACCGCGGCCTCTCTTCCCGGCCTCGCGCTCGGGGGAGGAGCCGAGCCCAGCCGAGACGCGGCTCCCCGAGCCGAGAGGAGCCGAGCCCAGCCGAGACGCGGCTCCCCGGAGCCGAGAGGAGCCGAGCCCAGCCGAGACGCGGCTCCCCGGAGCCGAGAGGAGCCGAGCCCAGCCGAGCGGCGCCTCCCCGGGCCGAGTGCAGCCGAGCGGAGCCGAGTGTGGCCGAGCTGAGCCGTTCTGGACGAACCGAGCTCCGACGGGCGAGTCTTCCCCATTCCCACAATCCTCGGCGCCCGCGCCCAGCTGCGGGACCGCTCGACCCCTTCCCACGTCGGCGCAACCTCACGCGCGCCTGCGCGGCGCCCCCCAGGCCCCGCCCCCGGCCGGTGAGGCCCCGCCCCCGGCCGGTCCTCAAACCCGGTCCCTGCGGCGCGCGCGCAGCCGTGCGGCCCCTCCCATTGGCCGCGCCGCCTGCCCGTCGCGGGGCCCGTGGCAGCGCTTCAGGTCGTCGGGCGCCGGCGCTCGGTGGCGGCGGCTGCGGGTGGCGGCGGCGGTGGCGGCTGCGCTGCGCGGCGCGGGCGGCGGACGCGCCTCTGGGGCCGGGCCGGGCCTTGGGGGACCGGACGAGTCAGGGTCGGGCCGGCGGCGGCCGGGGGACCGCGACGATGACTCTGGAGTCCATGATGGCGTGTTGCCTGAGCGACGAGGTGAAGGAGTCGAAGCGCATCAACGCGGAGATCGAGAAGCAACTGCGGCGGGACAAGCGCGACGCCCGGCGCGAGCTCAAGCTGCTGCTGCTCGGTGAGCCGCGTCCCCGGGCCGTGGGACCTCTGTCACGGGGGGCCGGGTGGGCCACCGGGCATCCGGGCCCTGCCCGGGGGTCCCCGCGCGCGCAGGGCGCCCGCGCCCCGCCGGGGGTCCCCGGCCTCGGTCCACAGCCCCGCGCGGACCCCCCTCCCCCAGCCCGCTGCCCACGGCCGGCCGGGCCACCCCGGGTGTCCCCGGAGCAACTGGTCAGCGCTGCCCCGCAGCAGTCAGCCCTTCCGGGATCGCTGCACCCTGAGCTGGGCAGGTGGCCTGGGCCTGCAGTGGCCAGCCTCCGCCGCCGTGCAGTCCCCGGGGCTCGGCCTGGGCGACCCTTTGTGGCCAGCCTGCCTGTTGCCCAGGCCTCAGATTCCTTCGGGGTCAGCCTCCTGCCTCGGATCTCCGAGGCCAGTTTCTGCATCTCCTGGCCACGTCGGGCCCCCATCACACTTGGGGACTTGCTTTCTGTCTCAGAATTCTTGCACGGAGCTGGCCCCTGGCCCTGCCGCACCAGTCTCCCCTCTCCCCACGTAACCTCAGGTTGCGACCCGTGAGCTGCCCTGCCCCCATGACACCCCTTGGGCTCCCAGATTCCCCAGGATAGTTCCCACCTGGTTGCACCCTCTTCTCTGCCTCCAAGGACTCTGCCCCAAAAAGGTCCTGCTTTGCTCCAGGCTGGTTCCTTTCATGGTTACTCGCCTGCCTCCCTCCCTGCTCTGTAGATCTCTGAATTCCTCCACATTGGAGCGGGGTGCGGGAGAGTGGGTGGCTTTTCTTCTTTGGGCTTCTGTTACACCCGAGCTCGGTGGGTTGTCACAACAGTCAGCCTTGCAGCCTCCCTGCCCCGGCCCCGTCTTTCTGGGGTCCAGTCTTGTCCTCGCCTCATCCGACCCACCCCCGGGAAGTTCAGCCGGTGTCTCCCGCTCGCTGGGGTTCTGACTCCTCAAGGCCCACCTGTTGCTGGGAGCCAGGGAGCCTAGGTCCAGCTGTCTTCTTGTTATCACCCCAAATAAGGGCCCGAAGTGAGGGCAGGGTGGCCTGGGCCCTGAGGGGGTTTACAAAACACAGGCTGGGGAGCCCTGCCTGCCCCCTCCCAGCTCCTGGGTGAGCTGCAGTCCAGGGACGGAGGCCCGGGGCCAAAGGCAGCCTTGGAGGGCCCGAGGAAGGGACCGTCCGGAGCCTTTGAATAGGAGGTGTGTGCGCGTGGGGGGGTGGCAGTGATGTTGGCATGGGAGAGGACAGGTGGGGGGACACACTGTCTCCTGTTGCCTGGTTCTCAGGGTAGAGGATCCTCAGTCACTTCCCCCCAACATGCCGGAATTCCCTCAAAGCTGCCTTCCAGAAAGGGAGGGGCAAGGAGAGGACAGAGCAGCCCAGGGCGAACCGCAGTGGCCCCAGGGTAGCCATTTGGGGGTCACGGTGCGGCCCTAGTTAACCTCTGCAGAGGGTCAACAGCTTTCTCTTGGGGACAGTGGTGAGCAGCCGATAAGGGTGGCATCAGGTGACTGAGGCCAGGGGTGTGTCATCCCAGCTCTGTCCCTTCCCCAACGCTGGCCTTGAAGTCCCCTTGGATTCAGGGTTCAGGGGTGCTCCCTGGCCCCTCTGTGCTGTGGCCTGGCTGAACTGGCCGGCCGCTGAGGGGCTTCGTGTTGACCTGCACACAGTACCATGCTTCCATCCCATGAACTTTTATTCTTGGTGCCCCCTGTGCCCCCAGGGCACCTGATCTGCAGTCACACCCTCTCCACAGAAGGGTCCTGTGCCTCTCGTGGAGTCTGGGACTGCTGCACGGGAACAGAAGTGTAAGGAGACTTTGTTGTTGAGTAAGACAGGCGTGAGCATTGGGCACTGCTCAGGGCCATGCTGGGAGGGCTTCCTGGAGGAGGTGACCATGACCTTGGCTCTGGGGCGCTGGAGAGGTCCATGGCGCTCAGAAAAGTGACCGTCCTGGCAGCCTTTGGTCCCAGCCATTGGAGGGGTTCCTGTGACCAGGGCAGGGAGAGTCTGCCTGTGGGACCCACTCTGCCCTCCTGCTGATACACTGTCCCTCATTTCATAGCAGCCGTCTGGAGGGTGGAGACCCTGTGGTCCTACACCAGTCAGGGTCTGCCTGGGGTAGACGCAGGCCAGGGATTGCTGTCCTAGAACCCTGACCTCTGGAGCAGGCAGGGTCCCGGTATCCTGAGCAGTCCCTTTGGGAAGAGCCACCTCTGTGCAGGATTCTGGCCTCTTCCCCAGGCTTGAGGCCACTGCCCTCACACTGGTCTGCACCTGTGGGGAGTGGTCGGAGAATGGTTTTGTCAAACACTGGTGTGTCCCGTCCCATCCTGCCAGTCCCCATGTGGCCTAGGGAGATTGTTCAGCCAGGCAGAGAGGTGACCGCCCCATGTGCCGGCTCGTTCTCAGGGTGGGCGTCCTGGGCACTGCAGGGTAGTGAGATGCATCCCTAGACATCACTCAGTGTCCCCAGACTTAGATCCCTTACCCCACCCCCACCCCCCAGTCACGCATGGTGGTGTCTGGTGTAAAGTAAGAACTTGCAAAACTGACTGGTGACCAGAGCGAGTTCTCAGAACTGCAGCCATGGGACTGACTGTGCACACCTTCCCCTTGCGGGGTGACACACTCCTGGCTTGTCTTGTGACACTGGGTAGTTCTGGTGGTGACCAGTGATGCGCATGGCACTAGTGGAGAGAACTGCCTTCTAGTGAGCAGTTCATCCACTGGTGTTGCTGCTGTCCTGAGGTCCCCACGGTCCCGAGGTCCCCGCGGTCCTCAGACTCTGCAGACTCTGCCGTGGGACCTCTGCCTCCTGGGTGGCTCCAGGCTGGGGCCGAGCGGTGCTGCCACTGGGGAGCCAGCCACCCAGAGCTCTCGCTTGGAAATCCCTGTCCCCGAGGCTCTGCAGGGCTGGGCCCAGCTTTCTAAATAAAGCAGGCGGTTGGCTCCCAGCTTCCTGTCCCGAGCCGCGGGCTGGGCGGCCAAAGGCCGGGGATCCGGCGGGGGTGGCCCAAGGGCTGGGCTGGCCTCCTGCCCTGGGAAGGAGGCCTCAGCGGCTCCCTACTTGCTCCTGTCCCAAGACCCTGGTGTCTTCAGGCTACTCCCCAGAAGGCCAGGGATGTGCCGGCCCTCCCCACTGGGGTCCTTGAACTGATTCCCAGCAAGGCATATTTCATCCCCTGCACCACACAAACCAGGTGTGGGAGCACAGGCCTGGAGGGTGAAGGCGGGATCAGGAAGGGATTCAGGGTCATCTCAGGCTACATAGGGAGTTCGAGGCTAGCCTGGGCTGTATGAGATCCTGTCTCAAAAAGAGGGGACAGGTTATATCTACCAGCACAGTGGTGTCCCCACTTTGTGATGAGACCTATCCTGAGCCAGAGGTGACTGGGGCAGTGGTGGCCTGCCCAGCCCTTTTCCAGCAGTTCCCTAAGACTGCTGCGGCCTGCGGCCTATGAGGACGGTTTGCCTCTTTCTCCACAGAGGGGCCTCTTGCTCCAGCTAGGACCGCAGTACTGATGGCCCTGCCTGGGACAGGCCGTGGCCCTGGGAGCGTGGTGGATGCAGACAGAGGGGTAGCTCAGCCCTGGGCCGCCTGTGCACTCTTCACCCGTGACTGGGTGCCTTCAGGGGACCCTTGATGTCCCCAGGATAAGCCATCCGGGGTATCGCTGGAGGGGCAGCAGACTGGGGTGTGTGCCACAGCACTGTGGCCGGTGGGTTCCGCTGTAGTTGGCCCCCCGTGATTGCCAAGGCTCAGAGAAGGGTTGAGGGGTCTGCAGGACCAGGCCCAGTGTCTACAGGGTGGGTCTTCACTCTTCAGCATCCTTGCTGCCCAGTGTAGCTGTGTGTGCACAGGTCTGTGCCTCAGTTTCCCCAGGGCTAGGTGGGTTGAGAGCTGGCGGGTGCCTGCATCCAGCCATTGCTGACCACAGCCATCTGTCACCGTTGGGACTTTTTTTTTGCCATTCCCTTGGTGGCTGCGTCACCACACACAGACCTCTCTTGGAGACGCTCTCCTCAGCTTGAGTGCTGGGGACGCAGTTCCTGTCGTTGCCTGTGCGGCATCCCAGTCCCTGCAGGGCACTGTCCTCAACGTGCTCCGGGATGGGGTGGAGGACCAGTGCTCTGTCCAGGTCACCACTGTTCCCATGCTCTGTGTCCTCTGCTTCACACATGGCACCCACACCCACGGACTGTGTTATTCCTACGGAGTGGACCCCTGGGCCAATAGGATCAGCTGCTCAGGGTGAATAGGGGACACCCTGGACAGTCCCCTCGCAGGCCCTTCAAGCTGCCCTGTGGGGGTGCTTTGGTTGAGATCACGAGTAGTTCTTTGGGTATCAGGCCTCGGTTTCCTCATCTGTCAAGTGGGAGCATTGTCCCTACGTGGTAGGAAGTACTGTGGTGTTCAGTGTGAGGCGGTGTGGCGATTACTGCGGTGTCCCCCTGCACACTTGTTGTCCCTGGGGACGGCCTGGGGACCAGGTGCACCCACAGCAGTGCCCCCGGATCTGTGGCGCGCAGGACGCAATCTGCCAGGTGCCAGGGTTTCGTGTGTATTACGGACGCCCAGGCTGGTGAGGTGCTGGCATCCCCAGACCCCACCTATGCAGGGGGCTGAGCACACTGGCTTCACGAAGGTCTGAGGTGGTTCTGTGACAGGATGTGGTCACTCTGGGGAACACGGTGCTGTTGCGTCATGGCCATCCTCAGGGGCTCCACATGGTCAGTGGGCCCCTGCCTTGGGCCTGCCAAGGTCCCAGTTGAGAGTGGGTCTGTCCACACTTGACAGCTGAGCCCATGCCATGACAGTGTCACCGTGGCTGATGGGGACAGCCCTTGTCACGGCTGTCACTGAGCACAGCCCTGTGATGAGGAACTGCACCGCCTAGGAGCGGGGATGAGGGCCAGGGTCTGGGCTTCCTGATGCGCCCCCTCCCACCAAGTCACCTTGTCCCTTATGTGACAGCTGGGCAGCCCAGCTCTGTCCCAGCCCCGGAGTGTTGCGATTTGAGCCCACAGGGTGGACACAGGGTCACTGGCTTGGCACTGTTTGGAGACAGGAGCCCGAGAGGCATCACTAGGTATTGCAGGGAAGCCCCGAGGGACGGAGACCCAGCCCTGTGTCCTCTCCTTTGTGTCTCGCCCACAGGGATGGGGTTCTGTTTTCTGCCTCATAGCCCAGGCTGGCCTCACACTCACTATGAGCCCAGGCTGGCCACATGCTCATTATGTAGCTGATGGTGACCTTGAATTTCTGATCCTCCTGCCTCCGCCTAGGAGGATCGAATGAATGCTGGTGAGCCTGGTTTATAGGGTGCTGGGGATGGAACCCGGGGCCTCATGGGTGCCCAGCAGGTGCTCCACCACTCAGCTGCAGCCACAGCCCTGATCTTTCTTGAGCCCTGGGCTCATTATGTAGCCCAGGCTGGTTTCACATTTCCAACCCACAATGCAGGTTTACAGTCCATGCATTCCCTCCAGAGCTGTAAAGCTGGGAGGCCCCACCTTCAGCTCCCTGGGTGTGGCACACACCTTTAATCCCAGCACTGGAGAGGCAGGCAGAGCTGTGAGTTCTGGCCCAGCCTGGGCTAAAAAAACCAATTGAAGAAAACCTTCCGACATGTGATCAAGACAACTGCTGTCAGCAGGTATCAGCTGCAGGGCTACCAGGCCTGGTGCTGGTGCCTGGGGACATGTGTAGGCAGGACAGGGTCACACCAGGCTTCTGTGGCTCTGTGGAGTTTCATAAAGGCTTATAGAGGCCCAGCACAGGGCACGGGCCCAAGAGTGGCTTCCCCGATGGTTGGGGGTGCTCAGTGGGGTGCAGTAGATGGCATGAGCCCTCACTGTCGACCGCTGGAGTGGCCTATGGCCCTCTGAGGCCATCAGTGCCCACACCTTGGGGCCCCTGGGAGACTTTGCCACCAGCCTGGAGATAAGATCGCAGCAGCAAGTCCAGAGGCTGGCGCACGTGGCCGAGACCGTCGGCGGCAGGCGTCACCCTTACAGCTGTGATTTTTCACTACCCTGGGCACTGTCCTGAGACAGGGATGGGAACCGAGCTTAAAGCCACAGAACACTGATGTGTCCAAGCCTGTCACGTAGTGGCTGTGACATCCATCAGGCACCGAAGGTTCTGTGACTCGGTTCCCTCAAGTGGGTCTCGGTGATAGGTCCAGTGCTGAGGTGTGGGTGGGGTGGGAGCCTGGCGCTGCTGTAGCTTGAGCTCCACGTCAGCTGGGATTTGCCTCACCTGACTCCAGGTTGGGTGACCTGTGGTTACCGAGGGTCTCCGTGGGGAGGTGACGGACTTGCTAGTGTACAAACGTGGCTCCGTGTGTTCCAGCGTCACCAAGCATATGAGGGCAGTCCTGCCTCTCTTTCCCACTTCACAGTCTCTGGTGCCAGGTCCCATCTGGCAATCTCTGTGAGGTAGCTCTGACTCCCACGTCCGAGATACTGAGACACCGAGTCCATATATGAACACTGGGCCAGGGAAATGGGTACCACAAGCCAGTGTCTGCCTGCCTCCAACCCATTCTCCCACTCAGGTACCCATCCACCCACCCAACAATCCAATCCATCCATCCATCCATCCATGCATGCATCCATCCATCCATCCATCCATGCATGCATGCATGTATCCATCCATCCATCCATCCATCCATCCATCCATCCATCCATCTACTCTCCCATCCACCCATCCATCCATCCATCCATCCATCCACCCATCCACCCATCCACCCACCCATCCATCCACCCATCCATCTACTCTCCCATCCACCCATCCTTCCATCCATCCCCCCATCCACCCACCTATCCATCCAGCCACCCATCCAGCCACCCACTCATTTATTTATCCATCCATCCATCCATCCATCCATCCATCCATCCATCCATCCATCCATCCACCCACCCACCAATCCATTCACCCACCCACCCATCCACCCACCTATCCATCTATCCATTCACCCACCCATCCACCCACCTATCCATCCACCCATCCATCTACTCTCCCATCCACCCATCCATCCATTCATCCATCCATCCATCCACCCAGCCACCCACCTATCCATCCAGCCACCCACTCATTTATTTATCCATCCATCCATCCATCCACCCATTCATCCATTCACCCATCCACCCATCCATCCATCCACCCATCCACCCACCTATCCAGCCATCTGTCTGTCCACCCCTCTTTTCCAGTATCTTCTCCCTCCTCTTGCCTTCTCCCCAGGGTGGAGGCTCTGTCTCTCACTCTCCTCTCTCCCCACGTGGGGAGGTCTCAGTGGCTTGTTTGAGGTCTGGCTTGTGGCAGCCTCTCTTGGCCTCTGCTGTGATCATGCTGTGTGATCTGCCAGCTCCAGTCCTTGTCCTGCTCTGTGGTATCCCTGATCTTCAGGTGGATATGGCAGACCTGGTGTCCCCAGATGGATGAAAACCTGCAGGAGGATCCCTGGGGACTCTCAATATCAAGGCACCCCAGCTCCGAGCCTGCTGAGGATCACAGCATACATGGATTCGATGACTTTTTCCTGGTGTGTTTAGGTCATGTGTGTAAAGTGCTGCTGTGTGTGGGCTGAGGTTTGAAGCAGAGATAAGTGATGTCAGAACCCCCAGGGACACCATGTCGAGCATCCTCAGGAAAGGCGCCAGCCGGCCATTCCCCAGCCCTTGCTCTGTGATCCATTGGTACCCCAGGTCTCCTCACATCTCCTCACACAGTCCACAGGTGAACCTGACTCTGCCCTAGGCAGGTAAGGCATGAGGTGCTTATGGGGAGAGCTAGCTGACTCAGTCAGGAGGAGGGCACCAGCCCCCAGGGATCCTCAGTGTCACCCCTGTCCCTGATCATGGACACTGGGTATTGTATGTGGTCCCAGGTATGACTTGGGTCTGGTACGTGGGGGATCCTGAGCCTGTACCCAGCCCGTGGGTGCTGGCTGACAGGACGTGACATTGGTGAAGTCAGCTCCCAGAGACACGCCACTGGTGAAGCCACGCAGTGGAGTGGCCCAGCCTGGTTACCGGGGCCAGCCACCCTCTCCTTGGCCTTGGCACATGCTGTCTGGTTGTAGCCAAGTGCCACAGGGTGAGCTAAAGCCTGGACCCAGCCAGGCCTAGAGTGGTGTCCAGCAGCCTGAGCTCCTGCTGGCCTTGGGTTCCTATGGTGGCCTTTGGTCTGGACCCATGGTTACAGAGGCCCTCTCCACCCGGTGTGGTGGCTTGTCATCTTTTGGCAGCTGCCTGCTTGTGTCCTGGGGCAGTGTGTGAGGCCGAGCTCAGTGGGCCCAGGGCTGGACACTGGGACCTGCTGGTTGCTGGTGAGGGCACACTGATGCCCATGTGTCTCTGCGTGCATGAGTCAGTCATGTGAGCAGAGGAAGTTTTCGTAATTTTTTCACATGAGTGCAGTGCCTGTGGTGGCCACAAGAGGGAGACAGATCCCCTGGAGCTGGAGTTAGAGCTCCCTTACGTGGGTGCTGGTGGCCCAACCCAGGTCCTCTGAAAGAGCAGCAAGCTGTCTCTGGAGCCTTGGGTCTTAATATTTAAAATCTGCAACTCCAGAAGGGACAGAAGCTCTAAGGGGTTCCATATAGTGGGGACATTCTGTCTTCCACAGGGTACCTCACAGCACTGTACCTCTGTCCCTCTGTTGAAGGTGTTGAAGACCCTGTCACTGGCTCGGTTTATGGTAGGGGCTCCATGCAGCTGGGCTAGCATGGACTACCACTTTCCCTGCCCAAGAGCGGGAGTTCACATGTCTACATGTGTACCTGTGACAAGCCTGGGCGCGTGTGCAGGTGTATGCATGAACATGGGGAAAGCCCTGCTGGAACTGAGGCCCTGATGTCACTTTTTTTTTTTTTTTTTTTTTTTGGTAGACCAGGCTGGCCTCAAACTCAAAGATCTTCCTGCCTTTGCCTCCTGAATGCTGGGATTAAAGGTGTGCGCCACCGCCTCCCAGGTCCCTGATGTCACTTTTGTGGTCCTTTAATTAAACTGAATGTAGCAGAGAGTGTCTGTGCCACTGGGGTGTGGGTGGCCTGCAGTCTCTTGCCCACCATGTCCACCGTCCACTGTCATCCACCATCAGTAGGACAGGACCTTTCTGTTGGGGTGTGGACTCTGTGCACACCTGCTGATGTACTTACCCTGAGCCTACAGCCCTGATTCTCACCCTTCCTGACGCGAGACCCTTTAACCCAGGTCCTCCTGCTGTGCTGACCCCACCCTAAAATTACAAAGTAGCTACTTCATAACTGTAATCGTGCTACCGCTGTGCATCATAATGTGAGTATCTGTGTTTTCCGATGGTGTTAGGCGACCCCTGTGAAAGGGTCATTTGACCTGCAAAGGGGTCACAACCCACAGGTTGAGAACCACTGGACTACAGGTTTGCAGTAGTTTTTTGTGTGTATTTATTCAGTGTTGGGGATGAAACTCAGGACCTCACTCAGGCCAGCTCCAACACCAGCCCCTCGCTGGGGATTCTGGGCAGGGCTCCACCCTGACCACGCCCCCAGCCCCTCACTGGGGATTCTAGACGGGGCTCCACCCTGACCACGCCCCCAGCCCTCACTGGGGGATTCTGGGCGGGGCTCCACCCTGACCACACCCCCAGCCCCCTCACTGGGGGATTCTAGGCGGGGCTCCACCCTGACCACGCCCCCAGCCCTTGGGGGTTCTAGGCCTGGCTATACCCTGACCACGCCCCCAGCCCCTCACTGGGGGATTCTAGGAGGGGCTCCACCTTGACCACGCCCCCAGCCCCCTCACTGGGGGATTCTAGGCGGGGCTCTGTCTGTGAGGCGCAGCCCTACCCCCATTTTTATACTTTAATTTGTTCCAGGCACGAGTGTGTGCTTTTGTTGCGCTTGTGTCCCCACGGGACATGTGTTTGTGTGCACCTGGAGGTCAGAGGTTGGTGTCGGGGGTCTTCCCCGGTCACTCCTGCGCTTCATTGATCCAGTCCCACTTGAGCCCAAGCTAGTTTAGCCAGGGATGCCCTGTGAGCCCCAAACACTGAAGTTACAGGTGGACACTCACCCTCGTCTCCTCGGTTTCTCATGGGTTCGGGTTCCTGACGCCGGCCCCATGCTGACGCAGCCTCACTGTACCGCCACAGCCCCCCCCCCCTTCCTTTCTCGGAACATAAAGTGGAGAAACTGTCAAGGACCACACGCACATGTCAGCCTTGACCTTTGCACGCACGTTCATATGTGTGCTCGCACAGCTGTGCACACAGGTGTGAATGTGTGTAAACATACACGTACACCACACACCAAAGAGTTGATAATGTCCTCGCCTTTTCAGTGTGTAGACCAGCTGGCCTGGAGAGAGTATTGTTGAGTTGCTGACCTAACTAACGCCCCGAGTTTGGGGATTTGGGGCCCTTTGAGATTTGGAGGAAACAGCTGAGGGCATGTCTGCAGGCTCTCCCCACCAGAGAGCTGCCACAGCTCAAGCACAGGTCCCTGACGTTCGGGGCTCGCGCATGTGCCAGGAGAGCTGTATGCACAGCGGGTGGCTGTGAGCATGTCCCCAGGCCTCTGCCGAAGCCCAGCGGCCCCTCTGGGGCCAGCCCTGGGTGGGTCACCTTAGGTGTACGAGGTGTGGGTAGATTCCATGCAGAGAGCAGGGTTGGGGTGCCCAGTGAGCACCCCCTGTGCTGGCCATATGTGGGCCTTGCTCGTGGGTTGCAGGGGTGAGGGAGGATTAATAACTGATCTCGGGGACCTTCTGTTATGGGGGTGGTGGCCTTAGGCCGTGGCGGGGCTCAGAGACTCAGGGCCTGGGAACACGCTCGTGACACCCCTGCCTGCGGCAGCTGGTGAACAGGCACCCCGTGCTCCTGAGGGAGCCAAGCAGGACCCCTTGGGTAGGTGGGTTGGGAGAACCCCTTGAGGTGACTGCAGCGGACCCAGCAGTGGCCTGCAGCGGGTGGCCGGGCTCTGGGACTCACGGTGACCGGTGCGGTCTGCAGGTACCGGCGAGAGCGGGAAGAGCACCTTCATCAAGCAGATGCGCATCATTCACGGTGCCGGCTACTCGGAGGAGGACAAGCGCGGCTTCACCAAGCTGGTGTACCAGAACATCTTCACCGCCATGCAGGCCATGGTGCGCGCCATGGAAACACTCAAGATCCTCTACAAGTATGAGCAGAACAAGGTGAGGGCCGGGGCGGGGCCTAGGAAATGGGGGTTGGTAAGACTGACGTTCAGCATCACCCGGCCACCTAGAGACCCACGCCCACTGTACTTTTTAATTTGTTTTTGTTTTTCGAGACAGGGTTTCTCTGCGTAGCCCTGGCTGTCCTGGATCTCACTCTGTAGACCAGACTGGCCTCGAACTCAGAGATCCGCCTGCCTCTGCCTCCCAAGTGCTGGGGTTAAAAGTGTGCGCCACCGCCGCTCAGCTTATTTTTTCTTGAAATTGGGTGGAGCTCGGAGTCTTGGGCCTGTTAGGCCTGAACTCCCACTGTGCCAAGCCCCCGGCCTGGTGCTGTAGAGACAGGGTCTTGCTCAACAGCCCAAGCTGCTCTGCAGCTTGCCATCCCCCTGCCTCTGTCTCCTAAGGGCCCAGTATTGTCTGAAGAACCTTGAGTCAGATCATGGGGACCTGCAAGGCGCCTGGTGTCAAGTTAGGGTCCTGCAGTCCTGGGTGTGGGTGTGTGGCTCTCAGCTTGCTTGGCTTTGGTGTCTTGCAGCCTCTTGACCATGGTTGTCCAGGAGCCTAGGGTCCCATTTGAGCCCAGCTCTCGTTGGTGCAGGGAGGCGGTAGGAACTGCAGCCCAGTGCTGTGGATGCGCTCTGCCTTCTGGCCTTTTCCACAAACAGGCCGATGGGGGCAGGTTCTGCAAGCTTCCTGCCCTGCATGAGGGTCAGGGCAGTCACTGTCACGGTTGGGGTCCTTCCCACTTAAGGACAGGCAGCTGGGCAGATGTTTCCCTCCGGGTTCAGCGAGGCCCAGGCAGCCCTGCATGTGTAGGGTTCCGGGTGAGTGGTGTAGGGCCACAAGCCTTGTCAGGCTCCCAGGGGGCCAAGACAGAGGCCACCTTGGGAAGAGCCAGGGCCAGGGCCAGGCCCTCCAGGGCTGGGCTTGTGTGGTCCACTGCTCCTCTTGCCTGGGGATGGGGAAGGGCCGCCTCCTGGTCACTCTGAGAGAGGAAGGCAGCCCTGACCTGAAGTCCTCTTTCTGGACTTCAAAGAGCAAGCTCAGGGTTGAGCTGGATTCGTGTGGGTAGAGGCTCGCTCGCCTGGAGGGTGTGAAGCCTTGAGTTACACGCATACATACACGCACACATACGCACGCACACGCACACACATACATGCACACGCACACGCACACATACACACACACACATGCACACATACACGCACACATGCACACACACATACACACATGCACACACACATACACACATGCACACATGCACACATACACGCACACATACGCACACACATACACACATGCACACACACACACACACACACATGCACACATACACACATGCACACATGCACACACACACACACACACACACATGCACACATGCACACATACACGCACACATACGCACACGCACACACCCACCAATAACTCAGGCTGTACAGGTCTGACATTTCAGAGCCTGCAGGCTGAGTTCAAGGTCATCCTCAGCTGCATCCTGAGGTCAGCCTGGGCGCCATGAGACCTTGTTTCAGGAAACAGAAGTACAGAAAGGGAAAGGCGGACTCGTCCTCATCTCTCCCAGCCCTGTGTGCACCCACACGGTGGAGCGGCTGAGTTTGCGTGGTCAGGAGGCGCGGTTGCGGGCACTGGCCCTGCTTGCTGCCAGGGGTGCTGGGGTGTACATCCTCATTGCCTCCCGGAGGCCTGGGCCTTGTGAACCCAAGCCGCAGCCCCCCTAACTGCCGTGCCAGCTCTGTGGGCTCCCCGCATGGCCAGGGTCTACCCCCCACAACGGTTCATGGGCCGCCCTCCCTCCCTCCCCCAGGCCAATGCACTCCTGATCCGGGAGGTGGACGTGGAGAAGGTCACGACCTTCGAGCACCAGTATGTGAACGCCATCAAGACGCTGTGGAGCGACCCTGGGGTCCAGGAGTGTTACGATCGCAGGCGGGAGTTCCAGCTCTCCGACTCGGCTAAGTAGTGAGTGGGCTGGCGTGAGTGGGCTGGCATGCGCGGCTAGCCAAGGGGCCACGGGATAGGGGTGTCTCGTGTGGCCTGTCCACAGCCTCCTCACCCACAGGGTTGGCCAGCTTTGCCAGGCATGGCCAGCTCTCTGCTCCCCTGTTCAGATCTGGGGGCCACACAGGCAGGGCTGGTCTGACCCCCACTGACCCTCCTTGCCCTCCTGCCTCAGAGAGATTAGGGTGAAGCTTTAGAGACAGGGGCGAGACTCGGGCCTCTCCGCTGGTCTAGGAGGCCACCCTCCTTGCAACCATGTGCCCGGGGCCTGGCTGGGAGAAGGTCAGTCTCGTTCTTTAGGAGTCTGTGGTCACACAGCTGTCACACAGGCGCCCATGTCAGCAGTGAGTGTCACCACGGCTGCTGGAACCCCTGTCTGGCCTGCCATTCTAAGCCCACAACCACCCTGGCCCTGGGTTGAGCTTTATGAGGCGTCCCCTGTGCTGTGGGCCCCGCTCTCCAGCTGTCCTGAGCAATGGCGCAGAGTCCCTTCCTGGGATCATTTTCTGTTTGGGGCACTTGTGTCCCTAGGCCCAGGGAGGCAGTGTGTTCTCACCAGGACCGCGAGGGCCTAGCAGTGTCCCAGGCCACTCGCCCCCCCAGTCCCCAGATCGAGGCATACAGTGCCCAGTCCTTGTCTGGAGTGGGTGTGGGATCTGCGCCGTGTCCCAGGTGCCCACTGTCCCCAGCGGCTCCTGAGCAGACACCCTACACTGCAGCTACTTGACGGACGTGGATCGCATCGCCACAGTAGGCTACCTGCCCACCCAACAGGACGTGCTGCGGGTGCGTGTGCCCACAACTGGCATCATCGAGTACCCATTTGACCTGGAGAACATCATTTTCAGGTGATGCTCAGGGTGCCATGGGACCAGGGGCTGCCGGTTGGGAGGGTGGGGGCATCCTGAGGCCTGGAGCAGCCTGGGCTTTGCGGCCTCCAGTTGGGGAACCTTTTAGGACTCTTAAGTCTCCTCCTTGGGACCCAGTGAACCTGAAGGGCGCAAGGCAAGCATTGATGGTGTGCCATGGGGGTGTGCCTTGCCCCCACTCAGCACCCTCACTCACAGACTCGGGAGGGCCAGGGTCAGAGCAGGGTCGCGATTGAGATCAGGGTGGGTTGGGTGACGGTTGGTGGCAGTTGGCTGCTGTCCTCAAGGCCCTTGACCTGCAGGCATGCTGTGCCTCTGCCTCTCCTTTCCCTGTGTGTGCATCTGGGTTTTAACCTGGGTTTTCGTAAGGCCCCTGGTGGCACCGTGATGCTGTGACATCAGAGCAGAGACCCCTTCCCAGGGTGTGAGCTGACCATGTCCTTGCTTCCTGTCCTTCCTTCCCTGTGGTGGCCCTTCACAGGCACGTGCTTCCCCAGCACTGATGAAGCCATATCTCCAGGAGGTCGTCCCCACCAGCCAGGTGTCCCTCCTAGGCTGCCACTGCCCATGGTGCACCCTCAGGGACCCACGTAGCCAGCAACCTTGAGTCTTGGCCCGGTGTGGCCAGGTGGGCAGCCCTGTGGTTCCCACGCCACCAGCAAGCAAAGCACAGGGTAGAGGCTGTCACCCTCCTGCGTTTGGCCAGATGCCACCAACACAAATGGTGGAATTGATGTCTGTCCCCTACCTGTGCAGGTGCTGTGTGAGCTGTGTGGAGGTGACTCAGGACCAAAGGCCACCATGTTCTGGGCAAACACTGTCCCATCTCTCCAGGGGACACCTGCCCGGTCATCTCGGGCTCGCAGTCTCCTTTGCCTTTAGGATAGGGATGGGCTGCAGGCAGCGTCCGGGAGCTGAGATGTTGTGTGGTCTCCCTCTAGGATGGTGGACGTGGGCGGGCAGAGGTCAGAGCGCAGGAAGTGGATCCATTGCTTCGAGAACGTGACGTCCATCATGTTCTTGGTGGCCCTAAGCGAGTATGACCAGGTTCTGGTGGAGTCAGACAACGAGGTGACAATGGGGACATGCATGGGGGCCAGGAGGGGGCCAGGCGTGGGCAGCCTGCTCACATGTGTGCGGCCCGCAGAACCGCATGGAGGAGAGCAAGGCGCTGTTCCGCACCATCATCACCTACCCCTGGTTCCAGAACTCGTCCGTCATCCTCTTCCTCAACAAGAAGGACCTGCTGGAAGACAAGATCCTGCACTCACACCTGGTCGACTACTTTCCTGAGTTCGACGGTGAGCACCACCCCATGTCCCCCACCGTCACCCCGAGACCCGGCGTCACTGTGCTGGGCACCCGGGAGGTCCCTGACCTCGGCCCTCGCCCACTCCCCTGCAGGGCCGCAGCGGGATGCGCAGGCCGCACGTGAGTTCATCCTGAAGATGTTTGTGGACCTGAACCCCGACAGCGACAAGATCATCTACTCACACTTTACCTGTGCCACCGACACTGAGAACATCCGCTTTGTGTTTGCCGCCGTGAAAGACACCATCCTGCAGCTGAACCTGAAGGAGTACAACCTGGTGTGACCCGGATGTGGCCGCCGCCAGCGCCGGCTCCCTCTGCATCTGGTCACCCAAACCAAGGGCCTGGGCACACTGGGGCTGGGCTGGGGCGAGTCTCTTTTTCCTCTCACTTCCTGTCCTGTCACGGTTCCTCAAGGGCAGGGGTAGCCTCTTTCTGGCCTTGACTCCTTGTGGCTTGAGTTGTTTTTTTTTTTCTAGGAAAAAAAACAAAACAAAAACAAGACAGAGAGAGAGAAAGAAATACACATGATGAGCACCAGTATGCCCTCCTAAGGGAGTTGTCCCCGCCACCATGGCCACACGGTGATCAAGGTCAGGGCCATTGCAGTCCAAGCCCATGGTCCCAAGTTCGAGTCTTCCTCCCCCAGGAAGGCTGGAGGCTTGGGGACCATGGACTGTCCCTTTTCTAAGTTATTGATATCCCATGTGCTCTCACGACCCACACCATCCGCTCCCCAGACTTTAAGAAGTGGGGGTGGGCGGTCCCCGTGCCCACCCTGGGAAGTGCCTAACCGTTTTTTGTTTTGTTTTTGTTTTTGAAGAAGAGAGAAATACTCTCCTCCACTCTGTCTTGGCAGGGCAGGTGACACACCGTAGGTCTCCCTCTCTGAGTGACCATCACCCCTGTGTGTCCCCCTGACTCAGACAGGGCCAGGCCTGTGGTGGAGCCTTCGGGGGGCAGAGTCCCTGAGATCCACTCCCCGATGGCCTGGCCAGGAAAGGCCCTGGGGACCCCGAGGGGCTGTGTGGAGCTGGGCAGCTGGAGGCGCCGTCCACGTGGCTCAGCAAGAGCGGGGTGCACGAGGCCTCTTCCAGTATTCTCAGGTCCGTCCCCAGACACGAGCAGCGGCCTCGCCCCACGCCTGGTCCCTGGCCCCAGGCACTGCACCGTGACCGGTGCCTCCCAAGCCCGAGGGCCAGCATCCGGGAGGTGGTGGCCATGACCAGAGAGGACACAGGCAGCCCCTGCTGCTCATATACACTACAATGTCTGTCTGTCTGTCTGTCAGATTTCTTTACTTTTGCACGTGCATTCTGGGCTTGGGTGTCCGGCCATGCCTTTGTCCTGCCTGCCATGCTGGACTCCAGGCCCCAGAGTGTCCACTCAGACACACGCCAATCTGGGCAGTTGTCCACATTGCTGTCCCAGGCAGAAGGGAACAAGGGACCAGTGGACATGACAGAGCCCCAGGGTATGGACGGGTGGCTGTGACGAGCACCCACATTCCTGGCCTCCAGCCTATGGATTCCTCACCTTCCCGTGCCGGACTCCTCTCCTGTCTCCAGCCGAGGGTCCGGTCTTGTGCCATCTCAATCACAAAGGGGCTGTATGGATGGCAGGGTCATCCTGGCCACCCAGAGCCAAACAGCCATTGTGGCCACCTACCCTTGGGAGGTCCAGGTCCTCAGAGAGCAGGCATCTGCCGTACGTACAGCGGGAAGAGGACTTGGGACTGTACAGATGTCTGAGGGCTGGGCCACCCCAAGCTGGCAGTGTTAGCCGCTCAGGCAGTGTGCCAAGTGCCAGGCCACGGTGGCCACAGCCAGAGCCCTGGGGCAGTGCCCAGGGCATCCATGCCAGGGCCTGGGGCTGCACCACACAGGTCAGGATGGGGACCCAGCCTCCCCACATCTGACCTGGCCCTCGCCAAGGGACAGCCCGACTGCAGGGGACACACTGGCTTCTTTGTGTCTGCCTTGGCGCACTGGGAGTGCCAACCACTTTCCACCGCCCAGCGAGGGAGCCCAGGCCCGGCCCACGGTGGCGTCCAGTGGCCACTGTGCCCCTTGTATATTATCACACAGTCCTGATTTCAACCAACTTCAGCCTATTTAAGAGAACGCTCAAAACACTGTTTTTAACCCTCGTCCTTCGCGAAGCATGTTCCTTGTGGGGGGGGAGGCTCAGGCACTCAGCCCGGTGCCAGGCTCCTGCAGGCCCTTGGCCAGGAGAGGTGGATGCCAGGGTGCGGGCAGCAGGTCGGGGCCTTGACCCCATAACCCAGAAGAGGGTCTCGCTGAAGCCACCTTTTCATATCTTTCTCTTGAATTCTGTTTTAAATCGGAATAAATTTTGTTCCTAAACTTGTGGCTCCTTCAGGGTTATTGACAGGTGGGGCGGTGGGGGCAGAGCAAGCTCTCACCTGTGGTATCGCCAGACATCACCTGGTCACCCAGCCTCTCCCCTCCACCATGAGGTGTATCCTTTCCAGCATACTGCCCGCCTGGAGAGGACTGAGCGGGAATAGAGAAGGGACCTCATGGAAGAGCCACTGCCAGGGCCTCACCAGGGAGGAAAGTCGGTCGGGCCTCAACCTCTGCTGCAGGGTGTTGGCCAACGAGTCTCTATCCTTGGCCACCATTTTCTTCTTCTTCTTCTTCTTCTTCTTCTTCTTCTTCTTCTTCTTCTTCTTCTTCTTCTTCTTCTTCTTCTTCTTCTTCTTCTTCTTCTTCTTCCTCTTCTTCCTCTTCTTCCTCTTCTTTTCTTCTTCTTCTTCTTCTTCTTTTTCTTCTTCTTCTTCTCCTCTTCCTCTTCTTCTTCTTCTTCTTTCTCCTCCTCTTTTTTTTTTTTTGTTTTTTGTTTTTTTTTGTTTTTTTTTTTTTTTTTCCAGACAGGGTTTCTCTGTGTATCCCAGGCTGTCCTGAAACTTGCTCTGTAGACCAGGCTGGCCTCAAACTCAGAGGTCTGCCTGGCTCTGCCTCCTGAGTGCTGGGATTAAAGGCGTGCGCCACCATCACCTGGCCCACCACCATTTCTAAAAAAAAATGCCTATCTGGAGAGATGGCTGGCTGGGTAGGGTACTTGCCACCCAAACAGGAGGACCTGAGTTTAATCCTGTCCTGCTGGGCTGGGCCCGGTGGGTGCGTCTGTGCCCCAGCACGGTGGCTGTGGAATCAAGTGGATCCTGGAGCTTGTTGGCAGTCTGTCCATGAGATGTGTGAAGTTCAGAGTGTCTGTCTAGAAACCACGGCAGGAGCAATCAAGGCAGACACTGGTGGCCTCCAAAAGCGCGTGGGACACACAAACATTTTTTAAAAACTGTTCAGTGGCATGAAGCTCATCCCACCTCGGTGCAGCTGTCCCCAGCCCCGGCCTTCAGAACCGCCCAGCCCCCGGACCCATCCTCCGTGCCTCCTGTCTCCCGGGTGTGGGGGTGTGCAGTGTGTGGCGACACAGACCCGTATCCTCCAGGACCACCCATGATGGAGCAGGGTTCTGAAGGCCTTTCTCCTTTTTGTAGCTGACTAATATTCCTTCCATCCGCTGGGTGGATCGTGTCCTGTGTCTCCTCATCTGTGTGGTAGCAGGATGACTTCCAGTTCTTGGCTGCTGTGAATCCGGCTGACAAGCACCTGGATGTGCCCATGTGTCCTCAGCCTGTGGCTGTCGGTTCCCTGGCTGTTTCCCGAGGTGGTGTCTGTGCAAGAAGGTTCCAGGCTCTCCTCACCCATTCAGGCAACCTCAGGGTCCTGCGTGCCCAGCAGGGCAGTTCCAATGATAACACAGCTTCCATTGGAAAGGAAAAAATAAGATGGATCCAGGTGGGGGGTGAGATGGGCTTCCGATACACCAGTCATTCAGAAAAAAAAATTCCTTTTCACTCACTAGAGTGTCTTAGGGTCACTATTGCTGTGATGAAACACCATGACCAAAAGGCTAGTCAGGGAGGCAGGGGTTTATCCGGCTCACACTTCCACATCATTGTTCGTCACTGAAGGAGTCAGGACAGGAACTCAAGCAGGGCAGGACCCCGGAGGCAGGAGCTGATGCAGAGGCCATGGAGGGAGCTGCTGACTGCTTGTTCCCCATGTCTCAGCCTGCTTTCTTATGGAACCCAGGACCACAGCCCAGGGATGGCCCCGCCTGGGCCCTCCCCCATTGATCACTGACTTACCGTGGATCTCATGGAGGCGTTTCCTCAGCTGAGGCTCCTTCCTCTGATGACTCCAGCTTGTGTCAAGGTGACAGGAAACGACCCAGGACAGTGGAGGTCAGAGGACAACCTGCAGGAGTGGGTTCTCTTTCTACCATGTAGGTTCTGGGGACTGAACTGACATTGTCAGGTTTGGGGGCAATCTCCTTTGTCCGCTGAACCCTCTCGCTGGCCCCAGCACAGATTTTCCTGGGAAGGTGGCTGTAGTGGTTTGGGTGAGCAATGTCCTCATGGGCTCAGGTACCCGGCCAGTGCTACTCAAGGAGAGGATGGCCTTTAGCAGGTCCTGCCTGAGGTGGGGGTGGGGGGCTTGCTCTCTCTGTTTTCCTAGTGTGTGATGAATGTCATCGACCACCCCCACCATGATGGATTCTAACCCTCTGGAACTATAAGACAAATGAAATAAACTTTCGGCCATAAATTGCTTTTGGTCACCGCATTTATCACAGCAACAGACAAGTCAGGATAGTGTGGCACTTGAGTGGATCCTGGGAGGTGAAAGAACCATGCTGTTATTAGAGAAAAGCAGTCCCAGAGAGGACTAGACCACGCAAAGGCCCCGGGCGGGGGACGCGGCCTGCAAAGGCCCAGGGACAGTATGGAGCCCAGCATGCTGGAGTATGGAGGAGGCCTGTGTGGCTGGTGCAGGGAGAGGGAGGAGCGCCATGCTGGGCGGGCAGGCCTGTGGGCTGCAGGAGCGGCTGCTGCGGGGTCACAGGCCTGACGGTCAGAGCCAGGTGGGCACCGGATGGAGGTGAAAAGTGATCGAAAGCATGGCTACTCCTCCAGGTCGGCAGAGCAGGTGCCTGTCATTCCGCCAGTGTCCAGCAGGTGTCGCCAGATGACGCCCGCCGTCCAGGCACAGCGGCGAGGAGATCAGGACGACTGCGGCCCCAGCCATGCGGTTGATCAGGGCCAGAGGGAGCGGCCATGAGAACTGGCCCCAGAGGACCGGGGGGTTTGATCCCAGCACCCACACCTGGACTCCCGTTCCAGGGGACCCAACGCCCCCTTCTGGTGTCTGAGGTCACAGATGCACATGCCCCGAAGCGTCCATGCACACCAAAGAGATGTCAACATTTCCCCCACCCCTTTTGGTTTTTCCAGACAGGGTTTCTCTGTGCAGCCCTGGCTGACCTGGCTGACCTGGCTCTGTAGGTCTACAGACCTGGCTCTGTAGACCAGGCTGGCCTTGAACTCACAGAGTCCGCCTGCCTCTGCCTCCCAAGTGCTGGGATTAAAGACGTGCACTACCAGGCCCGGTTTTTGTTTCTTAAAGGAAAAATGTCAGACCGGCGAGAGAGCTCAGGAGGTAAAGGAGCTTGAAGACAAGCCTGACCACCTGAGTCTGATCCTTGGAACCCAGGTGCTGGAAGGAGAGAAACGACACTCACAAGGTGTCCTGGGGCCTCCACACCTGTGTCCTGTCAAATGCAACCACACACAGTAAATACACAAATGTAACTTTAAAATTTAAGAAAAAAGCCCATTCCGTTGGAAAGAAACAAAGAAAATGTTCCTGTTCATAGTTGATACCATGTTTCCATACCGTGTTTCCACGGGGGTACAGGAAACTAACCGGAGTTCAAAACCCCATAAAGTTTGAGACAGGGTCTCACTGTGTAGCACAGGCTGGCCCGGAAGTCACAGGATCCACCTGCCAGAACCCCCACAGAGGGCAACAGGGGGGCCACAAAGTATCAGAGTGAGGCTTTGGTCCCCACCTGTCCTGAGAGCCTGGTGTCTGGTTCCCAACGGGCCAGGCAGGGTCTGTCTCTCGGACTTCTGCAAGACCAGGCCGGTTCTGACGACCCCCATGCCCCCCCATCCACCCCCAGAGCAAGTCTCAGGGTCTTCCGAGTCATCAGTGGGCGGGACCACTCCCCCTGGCCTCGGTGACCCAGCCGGGCCCCTATCACACTTCCCATCTGCTGCAGTTTGAATCAACAGTCAACCGAAGTCAGCGTGGGGCAGGCGGGGGCCTGTCAACCGCCTGCCTGCCGACCTAGGGCGGTGGGGGGGGGGGGCTGTGTGTTCCGGGGATGTCGCACACCCTCTCTGAACCTCACCAATGCTTCTTCCTCAGTGGCAAGTCAAGGAGCTCCCTGGCTGAGTGATCTGGGGGTGGGGTCAGACATATCTCAGCCAGATGGTCTAGAACTTTTAGTCCCGGGAGTCAGGGACCAGCCCAGAGATTCGACCCAGTCTGTTCGTGTGGCCTTCACTCTGACCCTCTCCTGACCCCCTGTTTAGAGCCCCAGCCCTTCAATGTCTGCGCTTTACTTTTGTCTTAAAATTCGTCACCATCTGTGGCAGCCTGAAAGTTTTTGTTTGGTTTGGTTTTGGTTTTAGGCGGGAAGTCAGGGGGAGGGCAATCTGCAGAATCGATTCTCCCCTCCTACAGCATGAGCCCCAGGGATGACGCAGGTCAGGCTGGGGGCATAAACTCCGCCACCCCCACCCCCAATCTCACTGTCATCCCCAGGTTTACAAAAATGTTCTGTTTTGTCCCACATGGAGGAAAATGAAACTCTTCCAGGTATACAGTAGATGAGCATCAGTCCTTCTCCCTGGTATACAGTAGATGCTCCATAGAGGACAGCATCAGTCCTTCTCCCCGGGTATACAGTAGATGCTCCATAGAGGAGAGCATCAGTCCTTCTCCCCGGTATACAGTAGATGCTCCATAGAGGACAGCATCAGTCCTTCTCCCCGGGACCCAAGGGGCCAGGCATGTGCTACCCTGTCTCCCTCTCGGTCCTGGGGCAAGCCCTGCCTTTACTCCGTGCCTCAGTTTCCTCAATATCAAGTCGGTGTGTGTGCCGAGCCCGGGCAGACGCGGAAGCGCAGACTTCCCCCTGTCTCAGAGGTTCCGAAATCAGCCCTGAGCAACAGCTGTGCCCACTGGCAGCTTCCTACTTGGCCCAGGGGAGGGGGCCAGCTGGGGCCAGCAGCGTCAGAGCCCCGGGGGCGAGGCCACCCTCCTTGGGAAGGAGGAAGGAGGCCCGGGCTCTGCGGGCGGCGGCCACCCCTCCCTCTGCATCCGCCGGAGCCTCTGCCACCGACCTGTCGGGCGGGCAGGGCCAGGTCTGGGCAGGTTGGAGGGGGCGGGAGCCGGCACCCAGATCCCCGCCCTGCTCCCAGCACCCAGGCCTCTCACGGGCCTTGCCTCGGCTCCCGCAGGCCCGAGGCAGGGACATCGGGGGGCCCTGGAGTGACCCCCACATCCACTCTGCGGCTGCAGGCCGAGGGGCGATGTCACCTGGTGGCCTGTGAGGCGCCCGCCATGGCCCGGTCCCTGACCCGGGGCTGCTGCCCCTGGTGTCTCACAGACGAGGAGAAGACGGCGGCCAGAATCGACCAGGAGATCAACAAGATTTTGTTGGAACAGAAGAAACAGGAGCGCGGGGAACTGAAACTCCTGCTGCTGGGTGAGTGTGGGCGGCCTAGGGGACCAGACAGAGTGACCGCCGGGAGGGGACAGCCACGGCAGGCAGGCTCGCTCGCTCGCTCGCTAGCAGACCCGTTTTCCGGATGGGAAGAGCAAGGAGTCAAGGTTGAGCCGGCATCTGGCTGCCGGGAGGTGGCCCCGGCGGCGGCGGGCGCTGCCACCCGCGTGTGTCACAGGAAGGGAATGGAGGTGAGCTGCTGCCCAGCCTGGCCCA
The DNA here is from genome assembly GCF_004664715.2 of Peromyscus leucopus. Taxonomy (NCBI): domain Eukaryota; kingdom Metazoa; phylum Chordata; class Mammalia; order Rodentia; family Cricetidae; genus Peromyscus; species Peromyscus leucopus. The sequence goes on along the minus strand of NC_051081.1, from coordinate 2,045,589 downwards.
GGGAGGGGCCGAGGCTCTTCTCCAGCTGCCTGAGCCAGGGATCCAAGCCGCCTGTCACCGGGTCATGGCCACCAAGGACTTGGTTCTGGGCTTACGTACATCAGTGGACTGACTGGGTCAGTCAGTCAGTCAGTCAGTCACTCACTCACTCACTCACTCACTAACTCACTCATTCATTCATCAACACTGAATTCTTAAACCGTCCAAACCACTTTGTGCTTACCATCCTAGTACTCAGGACGCTGAGGCAGGAGGATTGTGAATTAGAGGCCAGCCTGGGCCAAGTGGGACACTGTCTCAGAAATCAATAAAAGGGGGAGGGGCAGAGCAGGGCCCCCGGCTCGGCTGGCAGCACAATCCCCGAGCACTGGGGGACCCCGGGTTCCATCCCAAGGCCATATGAGCCAGATATGGGACGCGCACTTCTGTCGCCCAGCACTGGGGAGGTGGAGGCAGGAGGACCCGGAGTTCCAGGTCCTGAGCTACAGGAGTTTGAGGCTAGCCTGGGCTACATGACACCCTGTTTTGAAAAATAAAAAGCCAGGCATGGTAGTACACAAATGTAATCCTAGCACTTGGTTAACTGAAAAGTCAAGATAGCCATTGAGTTCAAAGCCACCCTGAGCTACATATTGAGACCTAGTCTAAATAATAATAATAATAATAATAATAATAATATATCATCATCATCAAAGAAAATAAAAGTTAGTGCTCAGTAAGTGCCATTTAATTTCTGTTTCTGAAAGGGCATTTTCCTTCCCCTTTAATAATCCGGGTATGGCACAGAGCCACATCCACCCAGCCTCACGCCTCAGACGGGAGCCTCTACAGCTCTCCCTCATAATGCTCCACTCAGGCGTCAGCTTCCTGGCTCCACACAGAGAACTGCCTTTTGCTCTCGGCTTAGACCACTCAGCCATCCTGGCACCCTACCTCATCTTGAAATGTTTGGTCACTTTGATAAAGAACCCATCTGGGCCCGGAAGGCTTTGAATGACGGATTCAGTTTCTCGAGGGAGGTGAGATGGCTCAGAGGGGAGGGGGACCTGCTGCCTGCGACCTGAGTTCAAAGTCTGGACAGACAGAGATGGAAGGGGAAAAGAGACTCCCCCATCCACGACACAACTCTCCCCATTATGCAATTGAAGCATCATAGGAGTGTATTCTGTGTCCTGAGAGTACTTCTCGGGGTGAAGATCCACCTAGAATCCACTACTGGGGGGCTGGGGCGTGGTCAGGGTGGAGGCCCGCCTAGAATGTGAGGGGCTGGGGTGGGTCCTTTTGGGGAGCACTTCACTAGTGCCTGTGAGGCCTTGGATTCATGCCTCCAGTACTGGAAAGAGAAATGGAGCGCATTTAAAAATACCACATTGCCTGATTTCCTCTTCCTGAGTCAGGGTTTGCACTGTCGTTGATTGAATCTGCTTCATACTGGTCATTTCTCTTTCTCCCTTGATTCCTCAAGCCTGTGACTTGTCACTTCAGCAGTATTTCTGGGATGTCTCAGCATCACTGGCTCCACCACAGGCCCTTTACACTAGCTTCATCGAAGTTCATCTGTGCCCTGGACGTTGAGTGGCCAGGCTCTTTACTCCAGGAGAGTCTGAACCCAAGGCTCAGCTCTTGGGACAACAGCATTGCCTGGCTCTGCAGGCTTCTCAGACAGTCCTGTCATTCCCCTTCCTCCTTTTCATTCAGATCTGTATTCAAAGTCCTCTACTTGCTTAACTGATTGTGTCTCTAATTACAGAGTAGATAACAAAAGGGCGGGGACTGAGTGTGTCTTCTTCAGTCCTGCATTCCCAGCACACAGCACGATGAGACCATATACAGGTGGAGCTCAATAAACACACAGTGAAGGATGGGTGGGCGGGTGGATGGATGGATGAGCTGATGGATGGATGGATAGATGGATGGATGGATGGATGGGTGGGTGGATGGATGGATGGATGGATGGATGGATGGGTGAGCAGATGGATAGATGGGTGGATGGATGAGTAAGTGGTGGATGCATGGATAGATGGGGGGATGGATGGATGGGTCAGTGGATGGGTGGGTGGGTGGATAGATGCATGGGTGAGTGGATGGATGAGTAGATGGACTGGTAAATGGATGGATGGTGAATGAGTTGATGGGTGGGTGGATGGATAGATGAATGAGTGCATGGATGAATGGATGGATGGATGGGTGAATGAGTTGATGAATGGGTGGATGAGTGGGTGAATGTATGGATAGATGGATGGATGGATGGGTGGGTGGGTAGATGAATGGATGGATGGGTTAATGAGTTGATGGATGGATGGATGGGTGGGTGGGTAGATGGATGGATGGATGGATGGATGATGGGTGAATGAGTTGATGGATGGATGAATGGATGGATGGATGGGTGAATGAGTTGATGGATGGATGGGTGAATGAGTGGGTGAATGTATGGATAGATGATGGATGGATGGGTGGGTGGGTAGATGGATGGATGGGTGAATGGATGGATGGATGGATGGATGGGTGGGTGAATGAGTTGATGGATGGATGGGTGAATGAGTTGATGGATGGTGGATGGGTGGATAGATGGATGGGTGGGTGGATGAATAGATGGATGGATGGATGGGTGGATGGGCAAATGGGTTGATGGATAGAAGAGTGGATAGGTGGATGGGTGGATGAATGGATGGGTGGGTGGATGAATGGATGGTTAGATGGGTGGGTGGATGGATGGGTGAATGAGTTGATGGATGGGTGGGTAGATGGATGAATGGGCAGGTGGATGGATGAGTTGATGGATCAATGGGTGGAGGCATGGATGGATGGGCACATGGATGAGTGGATGGATGGATGGATGGATGGATGGATGGATGGATGGATGGATGAGTCCATTTTCAAGATAGAATATCCCTAGTCCTCCCCAGCCTTTTCCTGCCTGTCTGTTTAGGGCACATTGCCAACACTGTTCAGGTCTTTGCCTGCCCTGTCATCCTTTGTCCAGGGGCAGGTAAACCTAGTGGTTAGTGTGTCTCCTGAGCACTGACATGGTTTCAGGGATTTGTGCTGCAGACCTTGTCCATTCCATTTACTTGGTGGCTGCTTCTCAGTCTCTTTTTGAAAACAGGAATCGAATCAAAAAAACATGTTATTTCTTTCCTGGAGTTGGCAGGGATTTTGAGGAAGCTGCCTGGGGAAGGAGAGGGGCATGTCTGTGCCAAGCATGAAGCAGTTAGCATGTGACCAAGAGAAAGCCCAGAGTGGTGAAGCAAGTTTTCTGAAACCACGCAGCCGATGGTCTCATAGTCTGGTGTTGCTCACGTGCTGCTGTCAAGGACTGAAGAGCCCCAGTGACAAACGACAACTAAGGAAACTGAGGCATGGGGAGGTGCCAGTATTTATCTGGGGTCTACAGCTAATCTGAGCCATTTCCTAGGGTGGGAGTGAGATGCTGGGTCCTCCTGACATCCAAGTTCGGCAGGACGACCCCCACATTGCTGTCCCCAGCCTAGTTCCACTTCCTCCTGCCGTCTCCAGAAGGAAGCAGATACTTCCTATCTGGGTCAGGCAGCCTGACCAGGCGGAGAGAGCTGTTACAGCCACAACCCACTATGGAGGTCTCTGGGAAGGGAAGAGCACCCGCAATTGTGCCCCAGAGCTGCATCTGCCTCCTTGTGCTTTAGAGCTTCAACAGTGATGTGTCACGGGATGTTCCTGAGCCCTGGTGTGGGAGAGTCATGGGTGCTTCCATCTCACGTGTGGAGGCCACAGTCCACACCTGCTTCATTGCTCATCCCTTGCTTCGTGCGGCTGTGGGGCTGCATCTGTCCCTGGACCCAGAGCCTCACGGGTTCCCTAGGCGCCAGCCAGCAGCCCTAGGATCCCCCTGTCCGTGCCTTCCAAGCACTGGGGATTCAGTTTTAGGTACTCAGGACTGGATAGCAAATGATTCACCAAGAGACGCACCCCAGCCCTACTATTGTGATTACTGCGGCCACTGGGTCACTCTGGCTGACCTGCAACTACATCAGCCCCCCCTAAATTTGAATCTAACTGGAAGGCTGTTGGGAGTAAGGGCGTGTCCCACAGAGTTGACCCTGTTGTATTGTTTTAACTGACTCCCCCCCCCCCAGTCTTTAACAAAATTTATTTTCATCGAGGTAAAATTCGCATAGTCACAAAGCATGCAGCCTGTCATTGTAACATGAACATGCCCGGAGCATGTGCTCATTCCGTGTTCTGAGACACGGACTTCAGTCTTCGGTTTTATTTTTTTTATTAATTAATTATTTTCTTTTTTTGTTTGTTTGTTTTGTTTTGTTTTGTTTTTCGAGACAGGGTTTCTCTGTGTAGCTTTGGAGCCTGTCCTGGAACTCACTCTGTAGCCCAGGCTGGCCTCGAACTCACAGAGATCCGCCTGCCCCTGCCTCCCGAGTGCTGGGATTAAAGGCGTGCGCCACCACCACCCAGCTAATTAATTATTTTCATTTGACATCCAGACCACAATTTCCCCTCCCTCCCTCCTCCCCTCTGCCTCCCCTCTGCTCCGCTCCACCCCTCCACACTCGCTCCTGTTTCTGTTCAGAAAGGCAGGCACCCTTGGGTGTCAACAAAGCATGGCCTATCAAACTGAGATGGGACTAAGCTCCTCCTCGTGTGTTAAGGCTGGCTGAGGCACCCTAGTTTGGGGAATAGGTTCCCCCAAAAAGGGTTTGTGTGTGTGTTTATTTTGATGTTTGTTTGTTTTGTTTTTAGTGTCTGGGTGTCTACCTGCACATCTGTCTGTGCATCATTGTGTGGTCAGCACCTGAGGGGGCCATAAACCAGAGTCAGAAGCCCTGGAACTGGAGTTGCAGGGTTGTAACCACGCGGGTGCTGGGATTGAACCCAGGTCCTCTGCAGGAGTAGTCAGTGCTCTAACCGCTGAGCCGTCTCTCCAACACCCCCCTCACCCCACTTTAGTTTTATTTGTTGTGTTGCCCAGGACTGACTTCAAAGTACCAGGCCTCCTGTTCCTGGAGTGGTGACCCCCATCTGCCCCTTTTGGGGGGGAATATTATCACTGGGGCTCAGTGGTTAGCGCACCGGCTTCTCCTGCAGAGGACCCGGGTTCGGTTCCCAGCACCCTCACGGGGCTCACAACCGCCTGTGACTCCAGTTCTGGGGACCCGATGCCCCCTTCTGGCCTCTGTGAGTACTGCATGCACAAGGCACACAGACACATGCAAACACACACACAGAGAAAATAAAATGAAAAAACAGATTAATAGCAAAATTTAAAAACTCAGGTCAGCGTGTGTGTGGTGGGGGGCGTAACTATTCTCTGCCCTTCAGATAGAAGTAGGATGTGAGCATTTGGGGGTGACTAGGAAGTCCCAGGTCATGTCTCCTGCCCTGTGGTCCCACCCCATAGCATCCCTGGAAATCTCATGGGCAACAGTGGTGGATGTTGACACCACATGGCCGGTTCTGCTAATGGGTTCCACAGGGCCCTGGTTCACGGCCTGGTCCGTCCTCTGGTTCTGTGACCCTGGGCTGCCGCTATCACCTCCCTGATTCTGTGTGTCTCTTTGGAAATGGTGTAAATGCTAGTCATCTGTGACGACTGCGCAGGCATGCAGTCTCTCAGCCGGGATCTCAGGAGACGGTGACAGAGGGAGCGCATATTATCATCATCACTGTTCAAGCCGGATACAGGGACACGGGTGCATTATAGCACAGGAGTCATCGCGACCCGTGGCACACGCTTGTGACCCAGACTTCTTGAAATGCTGAGCAACATTTGTGAGGTCCAGTGTAGAAACTTAGTGAGACTCTGAAAAATAAACAAGGCTAGGGGCGAATCATGGGTGGAGCCCCGCCTAGAATCCCCAGTGAGGGGCTGGGGGCGTGGTCAGGGTGAAGCCCCGCCTAGAATCCCCCAGTGAGGGGCTGGGGGCGTGGTCAGGGTGGAGCCCCGCCCAGAATCCCCCAGTGAGGGGCTGGGGGCGTGGTCAGGGGTGGGACCCTTGCCTAGTGTGCAGGAGGCTGAGTTCAAACCCTCACTAAGGGGACCCCCTCCAGAATCCAGGCAGCTGACACACAACTTCCTCTATCCCTCACGGCACTGTCCCTGTCCTCCCGCAAACATCATTAATAAGAGACTTTCTTGACTCCTCGGTCTCATAGACTGAACACCTTGGGAAACTGAGTCTCAGAGAAGGGCCATGCCTCTGCCTGACCCGTCCAAACGACCCTCAGATTTGCAGACAGTGGCACTGACCACCTTCCCCTCCACTGAGTCTCCTGCCCTTAGCAGGTCTGCAGAGCCCCAGTCACTACCCACCCCCCCTTTTCTTCTTAGCCAGTATTCATGTAGCCCAGGCTGGCCTTAAATTCACTATGTAGCTGAAGATGGCCCTGAACTCTACCCTCCTGTCCCCATCTACAGTGCTGGAATGCCAGGTGTGGACCTCCGTGCCAGGTTTGTGTGGTGTCGGGGATCCCCCCCCCCAGCCACACGCACGGCAGGTGAGCCCCGGACCACTGGTACCAGTTCTTGTTCCTTTTTCTGTTCTTGTAACTTTTCCCACTTCCTCCTGCGTGAGCCCCGACCCCCATCCTGGGGAGTCTCATGCATTGGTCCCACTTCCCTTCCTTGGAAAGGCTGTGTGCAGTGTCCCCAGGGGATGGACAGGTGACCAGCTAGCGCCAACCTCTTGGTTCCTGGTCCCCGGGCGAGTTTTTCACTTTGGTCCATTTTGTAGCTGAGAAGGTGGGCACAGCCTCAGGGCAGGGTGTGCTCATAGGGTCACGGAGAGACAGCAGCAAGGTGAGGTCTGTGTCCCGGCCCTGGCCCCCAAAGGGGAGATTTTAATTCAGTCATTATGGACCAGTCATTAGAGCCATGGCTTCCCCTGTGACTTCCCTGGCCCGATTGCTTGGCCTTGTGTCTTCTGTTCTATTCACTCACTGAAGTTTGTCTTTCTTCTGGACATGGTGGTGTATACCTGTCACCCTGGCACTTGGGAAGCTGAGGCAGGAGGATTGTGATTGACAGGCCTGGCTCCAGAATTTGTGCACACACACCCCCCCCCAGACACCACACACACACACACACACACACACACACACACACACACACACAGAGTGCAGGTGCTGGAGACATGGCTCAGCTCTTGCAGAAGACCCAGATTCAAGTCCCAGCACTCACTTGGTGGCTCACAGCTGTCTGCAACTCCAATCCCAGGGGATCTGATGCCCTCTGGGAACAGCACGAGCATTGCACACACTTGGTGCACACAGACACACACGCAGGCAACACACTCATACACATAAAATAAAATAAAGAAATCTGAAAGAACTGTTCTAAGCCAAAGTGGTGGTGGCACGCCTCTGATCCCAGTGCTCGGGAAGCTGAGGCAGGCGGATCTCTGTGAGTTCGAGGCCAGCCTGGTCTACAGAGTGAGTTCCAGGACAACCAGGACTATACAAGAGAAACCCTGTCTTGAAAAAACCAAAACCAATCAAATAGAAAAGAATTGTTCTAAAATGTCACTCTTCTTGAAATGGGTGTAGCAAAAGCAGAATATTATAAACACAGTTGAGTGGTTCCAAAGCGTCTCCCCACCCCCCACGGCAGGATGGTTTATGGTTATGAAGTCCGGTTCTTATCCCTGCCCTTTTGGCACAAAAGCAAATCCTTGGGCCAGGTTTCGATAAAACTTTATTGGTAGCCAGGAGCGCGCTCAGCTGTGGCTTCTGCCCCGCCCTAGTGAGTCACTGCATTCCACCCAGCCCCAACAATGCTATGAGCAGGGAGGTATGACTCGGTTTCCATGTGACCCCTCAGGTGTCATACTGATGTCTTTCTGTGTTTTACTTGGGTTTCTGTGTATTTGTGTGGCAGAGGTCAGCGACCAATGACAAATGCTTTTCTCTTTTCTCTTTCTTTCTTTCTCTCTCTCTCTCTCTCTCTCTTTCTTCCTTCCTTCTTCCTTCCTTCCTTCCTTCCTTCCTTCCTTTCTTTCTTTCTTTCTTTTTTTGAGACAAGCTCTCTCTGTGTAGACCAGGCTGGCCTCAAATTCAGAGGTCCCCCTGCCTCTGTCTCCTGGGTGCAGGGATTAAATGCCTGCTCCATACCTAGCTCAATCTTTCTTAAGAAATAAAATTAAAAAAAACCCAAGGATCAGAACTAAGGAATCACATGACAGATGCACATTTGCTGGCTCTGAAATGCGGGCAGCTGGTTGCTCCCTGCTCTGGGCCCCAGTTTCCCGACCACCACCTACCTCGTCCAACCCCGTGTCTCTGTAATCCTCACCACTGGTGGGCACCCTGCTGCTCTCATCACTGTGCACATGGAGACAGGCTCAGCTCATCGGTGCCACTGGCCCAGGGTCACAGAGCATGAGCCGGGGTGTGGTGACATCATATCCCATGAGGCATGGCTGGGTACTTTCACATTAACCTGACACAAGCTGGAGTCATCAGAGGAAGGAGCCTCTGCTGAGGAAATGCCTCAGCTGTTCCGTAAGAAAGCAGGCTGAGACATGGGGAACAAGCAGTCAGCAGCTCCCTCCATGGCCTCTGCATCAGCTCCTGCCTCCGGGGTCCTGCCCTGCTTGAGTTCCTGTCCTGACTCCTTCAGTGACGAACAGTGATGTGGAAGTGTGAGCCGAATAAACCCCTGCCTCCCCGACTGTTTTTTTTTTCTTTTTCTGATTTGTTTTTATTTTGTTTGTTTGGTTTTGGTTTTTCTAGACAGAGTTTCTCTGTATAGCCCAGGCTGTTCTGGAACTCGAGCTGTAGCCCAGGCTGGCCTTAAACTCACAGAGATCCGCCTGCCTCTGCCTCCTGAGTGCTGGGATTTAAAGGCGTGTGCCACCACCGCTGGGCCCCAACTTGATTTTTGGTCATGGTGTCTCTCACAGCAATGGGAACCCTGACTAGAACAGGGACCCAGGGTGCTTCATACTGATCAAGTCACCTAGGAGACAAGCCCCACCCACAACTGTAAGGACTATTCTGGATTAGGTCAGCCTCTGGCCACACATGCTGGGGGTTGTGTAGATGAGGGTAACTGAGGGTGAAGACCCCACGGACTGGGGGGTGTGAAGAGCCGCTTCCTCTGCTGTCCCCGTGGAAGCTTTGCCCGGGACTGAGGGCCACACAGTTCTCCCCTGTCACAGCATTGTGAGGCGGAACTAAGACGCCGGTCCACACTGAGTAGTTCAGGGCTCTGTGAGTACCGTGTGGGCACCATGGACTCTGTGAGGGCACCGCAGGTTCCACGTGGGCTCTGTGTGGGCACCGCAGGCTCCATGTGGGCGTCATGGACTCCACGTGGGCTCATGGTGGGTGCCCTGGGCTTCGTGTGGGCTCCGTGGGTGGCATAGACTCTGTGCGGAGCCACGGACTCTGTGTGGGCTCCGTGGGCTCCACGTAGGTGCTGTGGGCTCAGTGTGGGCACCACGTGGTCTCCATGGGTACGGTGGATGCTATGTGGGTGCCATGGGCTCTGTAGGCACTGTGGGCTCCGTGGACGTCGTGGGCAGCCTCAGCGCCTACCTCTGAGCACGCTGTTTGTCCCCAGGACCCGGCGAGAGCGGGAAGAGCACCTTCATCAAACAGATGCGCATCATCCATGGCGCTGGCTACTCGGAGGACGACCGCAGGGCCTTCCGGCCGCTCGTCTACCAGAACATCTTCGTCTCCATGCAGGCCATGATCGATGCCATGGACCGGCTGCAGATCCCCTACAGCAGGCCTGACAGCAAGGTGAGCACAAAGACCCGAGTTGTGTGATGTTTTCAGAGGCGATGAAAAGCATTTCCCAGCCTGGCATCCTAGGAACATCCAAAGAACAGCTTGCTCAAGTCCACCTTGACCTTGGTGCTGGAAATGAGTTTACTAGGGCAGTTGATTTTCTCTATATTTTTTTAGTATTTTTTATTTTATTTTATTTACTTAATTTTTTTATAATTTTTAAAATATATTTTATTTATTTATTTATTATGTATACACTTGCCAGAAGAGGGCACCAGATCTCATCACAGATGGTTGTGAGTCACCATGTGGTTGCTGGGAATTGAACTTAGGACCTCTGGAAGAACAAGCAGTGCTCTTAACCGCTGAGCCATCTCTCCAGCCCCACACCCCCATTTTTATTGATTTTTTTGTTTTTGTTTTTTTGAGACAGGGTTTCTCTGTGTAGCCCAGGCTGTCCTGGAACTCACTCTGTAGCTCAGGCTGACCTCAAACTCACAGAGATCCGCCTGCCTTCTGCCTCCCAAGTGCTGGGATTAAAGGCGTGCGCCATTATGCCCGGTTCTGTTGTTTTTAATGAGTGTATGTGCAGGCATCACTGGAGACCAGAGGCACTGAGGTCACTGACACATGCTGCCATGCCTGGTCTTCTCCACTGATTCTGGGGTGGATTTCAGGTCATGTTTGTGCCACAAACACTTTACCTTCTGAGCCAACTCTCCAGACCCTGGTCTCCCCTTAGGGCCACCCTGATGAAGTCACTTTCAAGGCTCCATCTCCATGGCATGCTGAGGCTCCAAAGTCCCAGCTTCACCATGTGAAGTCTGGGGGTACAGGGTCCAGCTCATGGCCAGCTACAACCTTTGTGACAGGTTCTTGGGGAAGGGACCACCCCTCACCATTCCTGCCTGTCACCCAGGGTCACCCATATGTTCCCCTGCCCAGTGACACCCCCATGACTGTGAGTTAAAATCTGTCCCGTCCCCCCCCCCGGCCACATGCCCTCCCCCCTGCCAGGTGCCCCCCCCCACCAGGTGGCAGCATGAATAACCCCCTCCCCTTCCCAAGGTGCCAAGGACAAACAGGCACCATCGCCAGAGTTCACTTGGGAACAGTTTCCTGGGTCACCCTACAGAGCATACTGAGGGGTTAGAGAGGTGTGAGTGCCCCTTCCCCACCAGGCCCCCGGAAAGCCTTACCCAGCAGGGATCGGCCCCTCCCCTAGCCTTCCTCAGCCCTTAGATTCCAGTCCCTCCTGAACTCAGCCTCATTTAAGGCTGAGCTGCTCACACCAGGTGCCAGGGAGCTGCTGGCGACTCAGGTAAGGGTCCTGTGACCCCCTTTCCCTCTATGGTGGGTAGAAGCAGTCAACAGGCCCAGCTAGGATGATTCCCCGCACCCCAGGATGAGGACTTGGACCCTGCACGGGAGCACATGGGACTTTTCTTCAAAATCCTTTTGGCCACGGGGTCCTCAAAGTCTGGAGGGGAAAGGCCTCAGGCCTTGTTCACACACAACAAACACAACCGCATGCCCCACATGGGCAGTGCAAGCGAATGCATGTCCACGTGCGCGACTGCATGAGTGTGAACACAGGCACAAGTGTGCACAGTGCGTTGTGGGGGTGTAAACAAGGCCAGTGTCTGGGCGAGGGAACAGAGACTGCTGTGGTTTGAACAAGGACAGCTGGGCCTGGCGCACAGCGCTGGTGATGCCTGCCTGCCCCTCCCGGGGCCTTTATAAACCGGGGACAATTGCAGTGTCTCATTTCATGGGTGCCCTCCCTCACCCATTGTCCTCGGACTCCCCCAGCCCATCTGGGGGAGCCCAGAGTGAGGCCGCGGAGCTCTGGGAGAGGCCCTCCTGGAGGAGAGGCATTGGCATGGGGACACGGAAGGACGAAAGTTCATTATTACCACCTCTGCTTGTGTGGGCCAGTGTCCGAAGGGATGCTGGGCCAGTTAGGACGGAAGAAAGGGGGAGAGGGAATGTGTTTCAGGGATGGGTCTGGGGCCCGCAGCTACCACAGGCTGCCCGAACCTCTCTCCTGTCCGTCCACAGAAGCACGCCAGCCTGGTGATGACCCAGGACCCCTATAAAGTGACCGCGTTTGGGAAGCCATATGCAGCGGCCATGCAGTACCTGTGGCGTGACGCGGGCATCCGCGCCTGCTACGAGCGCAGGCGTGAATTCCACCTGCTGGACTCCGCAGTGTAGTGAGTCCGGGTTTGTGAGGAGCGGATGGTCATGGGGTCCGAGCACTGGGAATGGCCGTGGGGGCGTGGCATGGGGCGTGGTCACGAAGGAACGGGCCAGGAGGGGAGCGGTCTGCAAGGGGAGTGGCCAGGGCTGGGGCGGAGTCTCAGAATGTGTAGCTGGAGTGGGAAGGGGCCAGGGCGGGAGGGGCCACGGAGGACAGGGACTAGAGAGAGGCTGATGGCTCCGCCCAGCACTCTGAACTCTCCCAGGAGTGGATGGCCCAGATGTGTGACCCCCAAGTCAGGTCAGAGTCCTTCGAGGGCCTGAGACAACACGAGACATCCAAGGTGCTGTTGGAGGGAACACTGGCCCAGAGCTCTTGGGTCTCCTGTCCCAGCCGGGTCCTTGCTTTGGCCTGAAGCCGGACCTGGCCTCACTGGTCCCCTCCACAGCTACCTGTCACACCTGGAACGCATCTCCGAGAGGGCTACATCCCTACAGCACAGGACGTGCTGCGCAGTCGCATGCCCACCACAGGCATCAATGAATACTGCTTCTCCGTGCAGAAAACTAAGCTTCGGTGAGCACCCAGCAGAGTCCTGGACTGGGGTGGGGGGTAGGAGATTCCTTGTGTAGGAGGAACAAAGGAGCTGAATCCTTGAGGGAGGGAGGGAAGAAGGAAGGGACGGATGGACGGATGGGTGGATGGATGGTTGGATGGGTGGATGTGGTGGATGGATAGATGGAAGGATCCATAGGAGGGTGGGTAGATGGATGGATGAATAGATGAATGGGTGGATGATTGGGTGGATAGATGGATGGGTAGATGAAAGGATGAATGGAACAGTGGGTGGGTGGGTAGATAGATGGGTGAGTGAACAGATAGGTGAGTGGACTGATGGGTAGGTAAATGGATTGGTGCATGGGTGGGTTGATGGATATGTAGGTGATTGGGTAGATGGATGAGTGGGTGGATGGATGGTTGCATGAATGGATGGGTGAATGGATGGATAAAAGGATGGATGGATGGGTGGGAGATGGATGAGTGGATGGATGGATGGGGGTGGATCCATGGAGAGATGGGTAGATGGGTGGGTGGATGGATGGATACATGGATGGATATGGATGGATGGGTGGGTGCATGGATGAATGAATGGAATAGTAGATGGATGGATGGATAGGTGGGTGGATGGATGGTTGCATGGATGGATGAGTGAATGAATGAATAAATGGATGGATGAATGGATGCATGGTTGCATGGATGGATGGGTGAGTGGATGAATGGATGGTTGCATGGATGGATGGGTAAATGGATGGATGGATGGATGGATGGGTGGGTGGATGGGTGGATGGATGGATTGTTGGTTGGGTTGATGAGTGGTTGGATGGGTGGATGGAGGAAAGGATGGGTGGGTGGGTGGATATGTATTTGAATGGGTGGATGGATGGATAGGTGGATGAATAGATGGATGGATGGGTGGATGGGTGATGGATGAGTGGATAATGGATAAATGGATGGGTAGAGGGATGAGTGGATAGATGGATGGATGAATGGGTGGAAGGGTGGATTGATGGGTGGGTGGGGGAATTCTTGCAGACAGATGGTTGGATGGGTTGGTGGGTGAATGGGTGGATTGTTGGATGCATGGATGAATGCATAGATGGGTGGATGGATGGATGGATGGATGGGTGGATGGGGGAATGGATGGGAGGATGGATGGGAGGATGGATGGGTGGATAGATGGGTGGGTACATGAATGTATGTATGTATGTATGTATGGATGGATGGATGGATGGATGAGTGGATTAATGGATGGGTGGGTGGTTGAGTGGATGGATGGATGGATGTGTGGATGGATGAATGGGTAAATGGATGGATGGATGGATGAATGTATGAATGGGTAAATGGATGGATAGGTAAATGGATCAATGCATGGGTGGGTACATGAATGGATGGATCAATGGATGAATAGATATGTGAGTGGATGGATGGATGAGTGGAGGAATGGATGCGTTTGTGGATGGATGGATGTGTAGATGGATAAGTAGATGGTTGGTTGGGTGAATAAGTGGTTGGATAGTTAGATGGATGTATGGATGAATGGATGGATGACTAGAAGGATGGATGAGTGAATGGACATGTGGGTGAATGGATGGATGGATGGGTGGGTGGATGGGTGGGTGGGTGGATGGGTCAGTGGACAGACAAGTCTGTGTACTAATGGATGGATGAGTAGGTGGATGGGTGGGTGGATGAATGGATGCATGGATGGATGGGTGGGTGGATGGATGGATGTGTGGATGGGTGGATGAATGTGTGGATGGGTGGGTGGGTAGATGGGTGAATGAAGGATGGGTGGGGGGTTGGGTGGGTGGATGAGTGAGTGGATGAGTGGGTGAATGGATGCATGGATGGATGGGTGGGTGGATGGGTGGATGGATGGATGCCTGAATGGATGCGTGGATAAATGGATCATTGGGTGGGTGGGCAGATGGGTGGATTGATTGATCAGTGGGTGTATGGATGGATGGAAGAATGGATGTGTGGATGAGTGGATAAATGGTTGGGTGGGTAGATGGGTCAGTGGCAGAAGGGTGGTTGGTTGGTTGGATGGGTGGTTGGGTGGGTGGATGAGTGGGAGAATGGATGGGTAGATGGAGGAGTGGATGGATGGATGGATGGATGGATGGATGGATGGATGGGTGGGTGAAAGAATGGATGGGTGGATGCATGCATACCATGTGTGAATGGATTGGTGGATGGATGGATGAATAGGTGGGTAAGTGGATGGGTGCTGAGTGGATGGATGCATGCATAGGTGATTTGATGGGTGGGTGGATGGATAGATGGATGTGTGGATGGATGGTTAGATGGATGAATGGATGTTGGTGGATGGATGGATGGATGGGTGGGTGGGTGGATAAGTGTTTGGTTGGTTAGATGGATGGGTTTGTGAATGGATAGGTGGGTAGGTGGATTGGTGGGAGTGGATAAATGGATAGATGGGTGATTGGATGAGTGGATGGATGGGTAGGTGGATGAGTGTTTTGTTGTGTGGATGGATAGATGGATGAAAGGATAAATGAATGAATGGATGGGTGAAAGGGGGTGCATAGGTGGATATGTAGATAGATGGAATGATCGATAGATGGGAGGGTGGATAGATGAATGGATGGATGGATGAATGTGTGGGTAGATGTTTGGCTGGCTGGCTGGATGTGTAGATGGATGTGTGGATTGTTGGTTGGGTGGATGAGTGGTGGATGGTTGGATAGATGAATGGATGGAAGGATGGGTGGTTGATGGATGGGTGGGTGGATTGATGGGTGGATGGATGGGTGGGTATGTGGATTGGTGGATGGATACATGTATGGATGGATGGGTGGATGGATGGATGGATAGATGAATGAGTAGAATGATGGATGGATGGGTGAATGGATGAGTGGATGAATGAATGGATCGGTGAGGGGATGGATGATGGGTGAGTGGGTGGATGCTTTCAGATAGATGGTTCAATGGATGGATAGATGGATATGTGGATGGATGGTATATGGATGGGTGTATGGATGGATGTGTGGGTAAATGGATGATGAGTGGATAGATGGATGGGTGGGTGTATGAATGAATGGGTGTGTGGGTGAATGAATGGATGGATGGATGAACTGACAGATGGATAAATGGATGGGTGAATGGATAGGTGGGTATATGAATATATGGATCAATAGATGAATGAATGCATTTGTGGGTGGATGGATGGGTCAGTGGGTGGATAGACAGACAGATAAATGTGTAGATGGATGAATGGATGAGTGGATGAGTGGATGGATGGATATGTGGACAAATGGTTGGATGGATGGATGAATGAATGAATGAGTGGATAGATGGATGGGTCTGTGGATTGATGAATAGATGGATGAACGTATGGGTGGATGGATGGGTGGGTAGGTGGGTGGGTGGGTGGATAAATGGGTGAATGGATAGATGAGTTGATTAATGGATGGGTGGGTGTATGAATGAATGAGTGTGTGGTTGAGTGACTGGATGGATGGATGGATGGATGGATAGATGGATGAATGGGTGGTGGATGGATGGATGGATAGAAGGGTTGATGGATGAATGGATGGGTCTGTGGATTGATGGATGGGTGGATGAATGGATGGTTGCGAGATGGATGAGTGAATTGTGTAGCTAGAGTTTTCCTGTCTTGCCCACAGTCAGGACAAATCTTTGTCACCCGCCAGTCCCACAGCCGCTCAGACCCAACCAAGTAAACACAGAGACTTATATTGCTTACAAACTGTATGGCCATGGCAGGCTTCTTGCTAACTGTTCTTATAGCTTAAATTAATCCATTTCCATAAATCTATACCCTGCCACGAGGCTCGTGGCTTACCAGCATCTTTTCATGCTGCTTGTCAGAGTGGCGGCTGGCAGTGACTCCTTCTGCCTTCCTGTTCTTTTTTTCTCCTGTTAGTCCCGCCTATACTTCCTGCCTAGCCACAGGCCAATCAGTGTTTTATTTATTGACCAATCAGAGCAACTTGACATACAGACCATCCCACAGCACAGCCAAGTGCAGACCATCTCAGACACCTGCACTCAGGCCCGTGGTCCTAATCATCCTCTATGCGGACCTGCTGGGTAAAGCCACGAGGAACCCAAGAACGGGCTCCCACAGGACATACAGAACATCCCACAGCAGGATTGATAGATGGGGGTAGATCAAAGTATATATGAGTAGATGGGTGGGTGGATGGATGGATGCATAGATGGATGGGTGAATGGATGGAATTGATGGATGGATGGATGGATGGATGGATGGATGGATGGATGGATGGATGGTTGCATGGATGGATGGGTAAATGGATGAAGTAGTGGGTGTATGAAGGAATGGATGGATGGATGCACAGATGGATGTGTAAATGAATGGGTGGATGGATGGAATGGATGGATGGTTGGGAAATAAATGGGTGGATGGATGGATAGATGGGCAGATGGGTAGATGGATGGATGGATGTTTGGATGTATGGGTGGGTAGATGAATGGATGGATGGGTGGATGGATGATTGCATGGACATATGGCTGGCTGGATGTATGGATGGATAGATGGATGGATATATGATTTAATGGATGGATGGGTGTATGGATAGATGGATAGGTGGATGTGTGGATGAATGGGTGGATGGATGGATGGGTGGGTGGGTGACTGAATGGGTGGATGGATGGGTGGATGAGAGGATGGGTGGGTGGGTGGATGAATGCATGGAATAGATGGATGGATAGGTGGATGGGTAGATGGATGTGTGGATGAATGGATGGTTGCATGGGTGCGAGATGGATGAGTGGATTGATGGATGGGGTAAATCGAAGTATATATGGGTAAATGGGTGAGTGGATGGATTGGTACATGGATGGATGGGTGGATGGATGGATGGGTGAATGGATGAGATGGATTGATGGATGGATGGATGGATGGGTAGATGGATGGATGGATAGGCAGATGGGTGGGTGGATGGATGTGTGGATGGATGGATGGTTGGGAAATGAGTGGGTGGATGGATGATTCTTGGACATATGGGTGGGTGGATGAATGGATGGATAGGTGGATGTATGGTAACAGAGGGGTGGGTGAATGAATGAATAAATGGCTGGATGGGTGGATGGATGGATAGATAGATGAGTGAGAGGATGGATGGTTGGGTGGATGAATGGATGTATACATTAATGGAAGGATGAGTGGATGGATGGATGGATAGGGGAAGGATGGGTATGTGAATGGATGGGTGGGTGGATTGGTGGATGGATACATGTAGGAATGGATGTGTGGATGGATGGATGGATGAACAGATGGGTGAGGGGATGGATGGATTGTGAATGGGTGGATCTTTGCAAATAGATGGTTAGATGGGTGCGTGGGTGAATGAGTGGATTGGTGGATAGATGGATGAATAAATGGATGGGTGGATGGATGAATGGACATGTGGATGAATGGGTGGATGGATAGGTTGGTACATGAATGGATGGATGGATGGATGTGTGGGTAGATGGATGGATGAGTGGGTGAACAGATGAGTGGGTGTATGAATAATGGGTGTGTGGTTGAGTGGATGAATGGATAAATGAGTGGGTGGATGGATGGGTGGGTACTTGAATGGATGCATCGTTGCGTTTGTGGGTGGATGGATGGGTTGGTGGGTGGATAGATTGATGGATGGATTTGTAGATGGATGAGTGGATGGTTGTTTGTGTGGATGAGTGGTTGAATGGGTGGATGGATGAATGGATTGTTGGGTGGACCCATGGATATATGGGTGGATAGGTAGGTGGATGCGTGGACACGTGGATGAATGAATGGATGAGTGGGTGAATGGATGGATGGGTCTGTGGATTGATGGATGGATGGACATGTGGATGAATGGGTGGGTGGTTGAATAAATGAGTGGATGGATGGGTGGATGGTGGGTGGTTGTATGAATGGATGGATGGATGGATGTGTGGATGAATGGATGAATGGGTGGGTGAGTAGATGGGTGGATGGGTGAGTAGATGGGTGGATATTTACATGGCTGAGTCAGTGGATGGATGGATGGATGGATGGATGGATGGATGTGTAGGTGGATGGATGGGGGTTTGTTTGTGAGTGCTGAGGAAAGGTATCTAGTTTGGCAGCACATGGGAAGCAGAGTTGACTTGTTTTCTTTCTTTGAGGAATGACTGAGCAGTCTCTGGTCTGGCATAGAAACTCATAAATGATCTGATGGCTCTCAGTGACCTGGAGTGCAGTTTTGGGAAGTGATATCAGAAGTCTATCATTGTCTGCTTCTCCCCCATTGTATGTGTCCGTGTTTGTGTGCATGCGTGCATGTATGTATGCATGTGATTCCATGTGTCTGTGTGTGTCTGTATGTGCACGTATGTGTGAGTATCTTGACACAGGTTCTCTCCGTGTTCTCAGGCTAGCCTCAAGCTCACAGAGCACCTTCTGCTCCCGCCTCCTCAGTGCTGAGGCGTGACCCTGTGCTACACTTGGTTCCTACTCTTGAGTGACAGTGCTTGTTCTGGAAAAGTGACTGTGGGTCTTTGATCTGTGTGTCTGTGAAGTTTCAGATGTGTAGATGAAGGAACCCTTTCAACTCCAAGTTCTGAGCCTTCCTCAGTTCCCCCTTCTGTGCCCTCGGTGTCTGAGAATTCCGTTAGTGTCATAGTACGTCTGTCTGTCATCGACACTGTGAGTAATATCTACTGCTCAGGAAGGTGACAGCCAGATCCATATCAGTGACCCAGTTTCTGAGAAGCCACAGGAAGGGGTGGTGGTCCTTGCTTTTGTTGTGGTTGTGGAAGGGAGGGTGCGCCCTCCTTGAGCTACAGAGGGGCCACATCCATTCTGGGAATCAGCAGAGGACACAGGGGCCCATTCTACTGATGGGAAAACCAAGTCTGAGGAGGTGTGGCCAGAACCACAGCCTTCCGTCGGCACCTGTGCTGAAGGTTCACAGATAAGCGGTGTCATCCTTTGGCCCCCTAACTCAATATCCTTGTGTCTTACACATTCCTGATACTGATTAATTGAATGTTTAATTATGTGAGCATGTGGGGGTCAGCTGGGATTGTGTGTGTGAATGCAGTACCCGAAGATGCCAGAAGAGGGCATCAGGTCCCCTGGAACTGGAGTCACAGATGGTGGTGAGCCACCACTGTGTCCCCTGCAGGGACAGCCGGTGTGCTAACCGCTGAGCCGCCCCTCCTTGCCCCCATGTACCTGATGTTCATAGAGAACATGCAGGCCTGCACCAAGGAAGAACCTTCTGCAGTTTCTGTGTGTGCTTGTGAACATCAGTGTGCATGTGTGTGCACGTACGTGTGTACGGAGGCCAGAGGTCAGGGTGGGGTTTCCCAACTCACTCCCACCTTATCTTGGTGGGACAGGGTCTCTCCCTGAGCCTGGTGCTCACCTATCTATTCAGTCCCAGAATCCTCCTCTCTCAGCCTCCTTTCTCATTGATGATTACAGGTGCATGCTGGGAATTCAAAATCACAGCCATTATTTGCCTAACAAGCAGTTTTAGCCACAGGACTGACTCCCTAGCCCTGTGGCTTCTATTTTTATTATATACATATATATAATTATGGAGGAGGAAGAGAGGGGCTGGATCTCATTCTGTAGTTCAGGCTGGCCTTAACTCTCTCTGTCAGCCACCCTCACACTATGGCAATCCTCCTGCCTCAGCTTTGTGAGCATAGTGTGACTCCTACAGCAGGCCACACAGCTGGGCGGTCTGTCCTTTCATCCAATGGTGACAGGTCTTGCGACTCTGGTGCAGCCGAGTCTGGGGTGATGGTGAGCAGGGGCCTGGTCATGTGACCTCTCTCAAGGCCGGGGCGGGGCGTGACTCTGGTGCAGCCGAGTCTGGGGTGATGGTGAGCAGGGGCCTGGTCATGTGACCTCTCTCAAGGGCAAGGGCGGGGTTCTCTCGGTTTCTCTTCAGCATCGTGGATGTTGGTGGCCAGAAGTCGGAGCGTAAGAAATGGATCCACTGCTTTGAGAACGTCATAGCCCTCATCTACCTGGCCTCCCTGAGCGAGTATGACCAGTGCTTGGAGGAGAACGATCAGGAGGTGAGGGGGCTGTCGTCACAGGCACGGTGCCTTTGGGGGGCGAGGACCCCCTCCATCGGAGCAGGACGCCACACCCGCCTGGACAGGAGTGCCTTAACCCCCCATCTTTTGTGCTGGGCGTTTGTGGAACCTGATCCCCAAACCCACCTCAGGACACACAGGTCTCCCAACCTCTGCTGACCCCACGAGGAGCAGCTGTGGCCAAACGCCATCACACCCCAAGTCACACGAGGCGAAGGAACCTCTGTGGGTCACCGTAGACCCCGGTGCTGTTGCTGGATGGTCTCTGTGTGGCTCAGCATGGAAACCATCTCCTAGAAGAATGGTTCAATATCCCCCTCTCCCTTCCCCCATCTCTCACTCTGTCTCTGTCTCTTACACACACACACACACACACACACACACACACACACACATACGGACTTTGTCACTCTTGGCTTGGCCTTCCGAAGGCTGAATTAATGGATCTCAGCTTCTAGAGCAGCCACACAGGAGATACCAAGGTCCTGTGGCCACTGTGACCAAGCAGAGCGGCTCAGGTGGCTTAAAATGCAGACACCCAGTTTTTATTTAGTTCTGGGACCTGGGAGTGTGAGGTCAGGGTGTGGAAAGAGTCAGGCCCCTCTGAGACCCAGGTTCCTCTCAGCGTCTGGTGTGCTTGGCTCACAGGAGCTCAGCCTCCTGTGTGTTCCCATCTTCAGACAGTGTTCCCTATGTGAGGGCACCCGTCGTTGGATTAGATGGCTCTCTGGTGACTTGGGGCTTCACCTTGGCCCATCACATGTGAGAAGTCCCATTCAGACGTTTTCATACTTTAGTGGTCCAATCCGAAGTCCATTCTGGAAGAATGTTGCTCAACTCAGGATGCTGGGCACACAGGGTGCTTAGGTCCAGCTCTTCACAGTCAGAGATGGGGTCGGAGATACCCCAAGTCTTCATCACCCAGGGGGTGAAGGCATTCTTCTGGGGCCACCACCTGCCTCTGTCCCCCACAGAACCGCATGAAGGAGAGCCTAGCGCTGTTCAGCACAATCCTGGAGCTGCCCTGGTTCAGGAGCACTTCAGTTATCCTCTTCCTCAACAAGACGGACATTCTGGAGGAGAAGATCCACACCTCCCACCTGGCCACATACTTCCCCAGCTTCCAGGGTGAGTCGTTCTAGAACATTCTGTACCCTCATCTCCCTGAAGCAGCTCCCCAGCGAGAACCTTGCCCAAGGCTCACCCCATATCCAGAGTCGCCAGAAGTTTCAAAGAGAATAAGGACTTGGGTTCCCAGCTCAGCTGCTTTTGATACTTCATGAGCCTCAGTTTCTTCCTCTGTGGAATGGGAATTAAGGTGACCCTCTTAGCAGATGGATGAAAAGTTCTATAAAAATCTATTTCTAAGCCCGGTGTGGTGGCATGCTTTAATTCCAGCACTCAGAAGGCAGAGGCAGGCGGATCTCTGCGGGTTTGAGGCCAGCCTGATCTACAGAGTGAGTTCCAGGACAGCCAGGGCTACATAGAGAAACCCTGTCTCAGAAAACAAGAACAACAAAAATCTATTTCTGTTTTCATGGGGGTGGGGATTATAGTGGGTAGCCATTCCTGCAGGGCCTTAAACACGGTGGTCAAGGGCTCCACCCCCGACCACGCCCCAGCCCCTCACTGGGGAGATTCTAGGCGGGACTCCACCGTGACCACGCCCCCAGCCCCTCACTGGGGGATTCTAGGTGGGGCTCCACCCTGACCACGCCCCCAGCCCCTCCCTGGGGATTCTAGGCGGGGCTCCACCCTGACCACGCCCCCAGCCCCTCACTGGGGATTCTAGGCGGGGCTCCACCCTGACCACGCCCCCAGCCCCTCACTGGGGATTCTGGGCGGGGCTCCACCCTGACCACGCCCCCAGCCCCTCACTGGGATTCTGGCGGGGCTCCACCCTGACCACGCCCCCAGCCCCTCCCTGGGGGATTCTAGGCGGGGGCTGTCCTGCTGACCCCCACCTCTGTCCTGTGCTGAAATTTTCATAGATTCATCAACTCTCTTTCAGTAACATCCAATATGTTATCTCATCTGTGTGATCTTTCTTTTTTTCTTTTGTTTCCTGAGACAGGGTTTCTCTCTGCAGCCCTGACTGTCCTGGAACTCTCTCTGCAGCCCAGGCTGGCCTTGAACTCACAGAGATCCGCCTGCCTCTGTCTTCGGAGTGCTGGCATTAAAGGTGTGTAACATCACCGGGTCTTCATTAGACCGCATATTAATGCAGACACATATGACACACGTAAACAATATTGGAACTCACCTTCCAGAGCAAGGCAGGTCCATAGCAGCTAGGTGGGAACCGCTGTTTTTTTCTCCCTCAGACCCTTCCGGGTAGGGAAGCGGGTATTTGGAGAGCTGAGAAGGTACAGAGCTACAAGGATCCGCTCTGTTGGGAGGAACCTTCCCAAGCATCCTTAAGCCTTGCTCAAGATCTCATGGTCAGGAATTTAGTCCTCCCTCCCTCCCTCCCTCGCTCCCTCCCTCTGTCTCTCTGTCTCTCTCTCCAGGACCTCACTGTGTAGCTCTGGCTGGCCTTCAACTCTGTAGACCAGGCTGGTCTGTAAGTCTGAGCCCTGCCTCTGCCTCCTGAGTGCAGAGACTAAAGGTGTGCGCCATCCTTCCCAGCCAATGGTTAGAGATTTGGGAAGAGCTGAGCTAGGTAAATTGATGTCCACTGCCGCATGGCTGGGACCAGAGAGACCCCAAGAAGGTGCCTGCCTTCTCCCAGGAGTCTTGTGCTGTGCGCACTGGGGAGCCAGCTTTCCCCATGTGCCCCACTCCCCTCACTGTGGCTGACTCTGGGTGGCCAGACGTTTGCCCAGGGGGAAGCCGTCGATCGTGATCAAGCCTCGGGGAAGTCCGAGTCGCTGCCACCGAAGTTGATTGACCAACCCGGGTTCAACAAGAGGGGAGCCACCTAACCGCGGCGGGTCTCAGGAGGCAGGCTCTCCAGCTTCCTGTGCCTGCTGGGACAGAGGACTGTGCCAAGGGCACAGAAGTGAGTCTCCCGCCAGCTTAGGAGATCTGAAATCGGCAAGCCTGGAACTCCCACTCCGAATCCGGCCATGATCTGCAATGCGGAGCAGATAAGTGTCTGCAGACATTTGACCTCAACCCTCACCCAGCCGTGATTCGGGCTGCAGTCCAAGACACCAGGTCAAAGGTCACGCAAACGCAACTTCGGTGAACTCTGGTGCCAGGATTTGACCACTGGCTCTGTCACAGCTGAGAGCCCCAAGACCCCCTCAAAGCTGAGTGGGGGACAGACATGAAGTTCTGGGCGCTCTCCAGCCCCTCCAGCGCATCTTAGCTGAGAAGGCCTGAGAACCGGGCTGCCGCCCGGAGCGTCTGGGAAGAGAAATCGGGCGGTTTGGAAAGACTGTTTTCAACATAGGGCTGGGCCAGTGTCTTAGTCACAGTTCTTTCGCTGTGAAGAGAAACCATGACCACGGCCACTCTTAAAAAGGAAGTACTCTATCAGTGGCTTGTTGACGCTTTCAGAGTGTTTGTTAGTCCACCATCATCGTGGTGGGAAACAGGCAAGGCGCTGGAGCAGAAGCTGAGAACTTCGCATGCAGGCAGCAGGCAGAGAGAGAATGAGACGGAGGGCGCGGAGTGTACTCTCAGAACCAGGGAACCTCCTCCTTCAACGCGGCCACGCCTCCTCCAACACGCCTCCTCCAACAAGGACACGCCTCCTCCAACAAGGACCCGCCTCCTCCAACAAGGACCCGCCTCCTCCAACGCGGCCACGCCTCTTCCAACAAGGACACGCCTCCTCCAACAAGGACCCGCCTCCTCCAACAAGGACACGCCTCCTCCAACAAAGGACACGCCTCTTCCAACAAAGGACACGCCTCTTCCAACAAGGACCCGCCTCCTCCAGCAAGGACCCGCCTCCTCCAGCAAGGACCCGCCTCCAGCAAAGCCACGCCTCTCCTACAAGAACACGCCTCTTCCAACAAAGGACACGCCCCTCCAGGGAGGACACGCCTCCTCCACCAGGGACACACAGTCTCACGTTCCCCAGCTGGGACCGGTCTCATCAAACACCACAGCTTCCCAAAACCTTATTTACCGCTGGCATTTCTCCGTGTTTTGCTTTCTGTGACAATTCCCTCAGTTATTTGCTTTAAAGACCAAAACAGCCTGAGGATGTGGCTCCATGGCACAGTGCTTGTCCAGCAAGCGAAAGACCCTGGTTTCAATCCCCAGCATTGCCAGAAAAATTAAAGCCAGGCGGAGGCGGCGCACGTCCTTTATCCCAGCACTGGGAGGCAGAGGCAGGGGGATCTCTGTGAGTTCGAGGCCAGCCTGGGCTACAGAGTGAGTTCCAGAACAGCCAGGGCTGCACAGAGAAATTCTGTTTGTCAGGAGAAAAAAAAAACATTGAAAACTGGCGAGGCTGGAGAGCCCTGGCTCAGTGGGGAAAGGGCCCGGCGAGAGTTCGAATCCCCCGTATAGAGGGAGGCACTGTGCTGGGCAGACCGGGGAGGGTGGGACTCCCGGGGCAGACGGCCCCCGCGCCCGCATGCACAGCACCCACACAGAACACAAGAGGAAACTCGTGCGCTCCGGTCACATCAGTCCCCCTCACTTCACAAACGAAACAACCGCGTGGAGCAGGACGTCTTCCACTGTAGAGATGGGGAAACTGAGGCATCGAGAGGCAGAGTCACTGGCTAGGCAAGCCAGGGAGGAGGCTGGGGCCACAGGAGGGGCCGCCTGGTCCTTCAGTCTGTCTGTCTCATTCCCTGGGGACAGACCTTCTCCCCGGAGCCTCCCGCCCCAGGTCCCAGCGCGCACACACAGCCACGCTCAGTGTTCTCACCTGGGTGCCGGGATGTGAACTCAGGTCTTCATGCTTGGCAGCAAGCTGTCTTACCCACAGAGCCAGCTCCTCTGCCCTGGAAGCAGGATTCGAACCCGCGCTGTTTGCACCCAGAGCCCCCCCCCCCACCATGTAACCTCCACGATTTTCCAAGATTGACAGCATCTGGGGAGGACTGCGTGCCCGAAACACCCAGGCCTCTGGTCCTGTTCCCAGTAGTGAGGGAAGACCCGCCCTGGTCCCCAAATCCCCACGCTGAGCCGCACGACTTTTACAAGTGACTCCTCACTCCCATTGGCTGGGATGACAAAGATCTTGTCTGCCCTCAATAAAGATGGCAGGAGTGGCTCTGAGGCCCCCAGAACTTCACAAGGCTCAGTCCCCAGCACCCCACAAACCCAGCCTGGAGCTGCTGTCCTATCACCCCAGCACCAGGAGGGTGGAGGCAAATGGGTCAGGAGTTCGAAACCAGCCAGGGCTACAGGGTGACCTGGAGGCCAGCCTGGGCTACATAGCAGGTTCAGGCCAGCCTGGGCCACATGGGGGTTCGAGGCCAGCCTGGGCCACATAGGGGTTCGAGGCCAGCCTGGGCCACATGGGGGTTCGAGGCCAGCCTGGGCCACATGGGGGTTCGAGGCCAGCCTGGGCCACATGGGGGGTTCGAGGCCAGCCTGGGCCACATACGGGAGCCGAGCCGACCCCACCCCTCTCCGCAGGTCCCCGACGTGACGCCGAGGCCGCCAAGCGCTTCATCATGGACATGTACGCGCGCGTGTACGCGGGCTGCGCGGAGCCCCACGACGGCGGCAGGAAGGGGTCGCGCGCGCGCCGCCTCTTTGCGCACTTCACCTGCGCCACGGACACGCACAGCGTCCGCAGTGTGTTCAAGGATGTGCGGGACTCGGTGCTGGCGCGGTACCTAGACGAGATCAACCTGCTGTGACGTGGCCCGCCCGGCCGGCCGGCCTCAGTTTACCCGCGGGCCGGGGCCGGGACTCCACCCGGGACGTCCCTCCCCTCGGGGCACCGTGGTGGCGAGGACGGGCACTCCCTGGCGGACGCGCGGGAATCGGCAGGGCGGGGGCTCCCCACGCTGGTCCGGGCCCAAGCGCCATTCATCCCTTGCCCTCCTCCTAGTTACTAAAGGACAAGAGTCAGGCCTTTAACCCGGGCACTCGGGAGGCAGAGGCAGGAGGATGCCTGCGAGTTCCAGGACGGCCAGGGCTACCTAGACCGGATTGAACCAGTCTGGGGCCCTGTCCGCATCCTCCCGTGCCATCCTCACCCTGGGGCACGCGTGACGGTGTCAGGGAGGCAGAGAGGAAGTTCTGCTTGTTGTCTGCCCACTCGTGGGCCTGAGGCGGAGCCAGCCAAAGGCGGTTTTGACATCCCGCAGCTGCGCGGAGCCTCCGTGCCCAGACTCCCGCCCACCACACTACGCAGCTGCCCCACACCGCTGGGCGCTCCGTAAAGGGGAAACCGGGCGGCGAGACGGCTCGGCCTGCGAAGGCGCTTGCGGCTAAGCCTGACAGCCGGAGTTCGGTCCCCGGATCGCTCGGTAGGCGCAGGGCCGGAGTCTCAGAGTCGGATCCCACAGGCGTGCGTGGTGGTGACGCAGCTACCCACACAAAGAAATAAATGCGATTAAACAACAACAAAACGGGAAAGGGCAGCAAAATGCCGTCCCCAGAGCAGCGACCGGGAGGCTGAGGCAGGAGGATTGCAGCTTCCTTGTCCTCGGCGTCCCCAGCCAGGCAGGGGACATCAGACAACTTCAAATCTGGGCCAGAGGCTGGGGTGGGGGGAATAGATGGCTCACTGGGTAAAGTGCTGAAGTCCAAAGACCCGAGTTCGAACCCCCAGAATCCACCCAGGAGCCAGCACGGTGGTGGCGCCTGCCGTGAGGTGGGAGCTAGCAGGGCGGCCCAGCCCAGCAGTGAGCCCCAGGTTCCGTGAGGGACCCCGGCCTCACCCAGGGTGGGAAGCTACCCGGGAAGACGCCCAGCCCCCGGTGACATCACCACAATAGATGAGGGCGGAGAACTGGACCCTTCTCTGGCTCCCGAGCAGTAGGGTGACAGCCGGGCTGTTCTCAGGGGTCCTGGGTTCGGGATGCGGGTCCCACGGCGGCACATTGCAGGCTGAGTTCTCTCTGCAGCTCCCTGGCACGTGTCCTTTTGCACAGCTGCGTAGTACTCCACCCTGGGGCACAGCAGGGCTTGAACCAGGTGCTGGGAGTGGGAGCCAGAGTCTCACGAATGTGAAGCCCGGCTCTGCCGCCATTTGGTGCCCACGGAAACTTTTGTATCCGCGAACAGCACCGGGAGAACTCTGCCGTCCACGCGGGCCAGAGCGCGGTCTCCAGGCGAATCCGGGGCGGGAAGAGGGCGCCCAGGCCGCGCGGCTTCGCTTGCTGTCATGGAGACACCTCCCGTGGGGGACGTGTGTCTGTAAGCTGTGCTCCGTATGGTGGTCGCCTCATAACACCAAGAGATTGGCCGGCCCTCCCTCAGCACCGCTCACTCCAGGGTGCTGTGCTCAGTCCTCCCATGCCCAGCACTTCAGTGCTGACTTGCACCAGGTCAGGGGTGTGGCTAACGCTCGGAACCAGGTCTCAGCCAGGGTGACCGTCAGCAGCGCGGCGCGTCGGTGGTCACCAGATCAGCTCGGGCTCGGGGTCCATCTGGGAACAGGGCTCAGTACAGGACAGAGACTTGGGGAGTCGGTGAAAAGGGCCCAGGGCGGGACCTGGGCCTCGCGTGGGTCCCAGGTCAGAGGGAGGGCTGCACTCAGGTGTGATGATCGGGGCTCAGCCTGAGGTGACCCCGGGATCGGGGCTCAGCGCGGGGAAGGAGCGAGGCCGGGATCGGGGCTCAGCGCGGGGAAGGAGCGAGGCCGGGATCGGGGCTCAGCGCGGGGAAGGAGCGAGGCCGGGATCGGGGCTCAGCGCGGGGAAGGACCGAGGCCGGGGGATCGGGGCTCAGCGCGGGGAAGGAGCGAGGCCGGGATCGGGGCTCAGCGCGGGGAAGGACCGAGGCCGGGGGATCGGGGCTCAGCGCGGGGAAGGACCGAGGCCGGGGGATCGGGGCTCAGCGCGGGGAAGGACCGAGGCCGGGATCGGGGCTCAGCGCGGGGAAGGACCGAGGCCGGGATCGGGGCTCAGCGCGGGGAAGGCTCCGCTCCTGGTCCGGCTCAGCCCTTGTGATTGACACCTGTGATTGACACCCAGGCTGGGTCCCGCCCCTCCGCAGTCGTCGGCCCCGGCCCCACCCAAGTGGCCCCCGGCGTTGGTGACCCGGGGCGAGGGGTGCCCGAAGCGAGGTCCCCGCCCCGCCCTGCCCGGGAACCCCGAGGACACCCGACCCCCACCCCCTTCACAGCCACCCCGCGCCCCTGCCGGAGACCCCGTTCCCCCGCCCCTCCCCATTTCGGGACGCGGCCGCCCCCTGCCCGGGTCCCCGATTTAAACAACCGGATGCGCACAGCCTCCCGCCGGCCTCGCTTTTTCCTGCACATTGATTAGGCGCCTACTGTGTTTGGATGACATTTATTAAGCACTTGGTGTGTGTGAAGGGTGACAGACGTTTATTTAGCGTCCCTGGTACAGGAAACAAAATGTCGTCAAGCTCCTGGTGTGTGGGGATGACTATTTTTACCCCGATGGGTGACATTAATTAAACACCTACTCTGTATGGGTGGCACAATTCATTATTATTATTATTATTATATAATTTTATTTATTTATTTTTTAACACAGGGGCTCTCTAATATGTAGCCCTGGCTGGCCTGGAACTCGCAGAGATCCGCCTGCCTCTGCCTCCCGAGTGCTGGGCTTAAAGGCCTGCGCTGTTACTCATTTCTTGAGCACCTCTGTGTACACACATCAAACACTGATTAAGCACCTGCTGTGTGTGTACGGTCACTGAACATTAAGCACCAGTGAGTGACTCAGGGGATAAGGGTGACTGTGGCCAAGCCCTGGCAACGAGTTCGGTTCTGGGGCCCACATGGTGGCAGGAGAGAACCCACTCCTGTAAATTGCCCTCTGACCTCTGCCCGTGGTGTGACACATGCACACCCTACACACCATAAATAAATAAACACAACAAGACTTTTTAAAAAACATTATGAAGCCCCTTCTGGGCCTGGGTGGCCCTCCCTCGGTGGGTTTGGGTGACATCACCCCGGCTGCATACAAGTGAAAACACTTTAAGATGCACCTTCTGTGTGTGGGCGGCAAACATTTATTAAGCGCCTGCTGCATGTAAGCACGCTGGGAACAGCTGGTTCTTGGGACTGGGCAGGTGCCAGGCGGTGCCCATTGTCCTCGGGACGGGGGAAGGGGGACACTGGGCAGGGGTGAGAGCGCGGGAGGGCTCCTCCCGGCCCCCCTCAACCGCCGCTCAGGGTGCCCCTCCCTGCCCCGGCCTCGCCCCCACCCACAGGGGGCACCTTGAGCATAACAGGAAATTTCAAACAACAGGAAACCCAGGCCGGGCTGCGACTCCACCCTGCTGGGGGCCTCCGTCAGTCTGTCCCCGCGGGAGGCCATGAACATCAGCACCTGGTCCTGTCACCGGCTGGCGGCCAGCGGTCACAGCCACCTCATTGTCCTGCACTACAACCACAGCGGGCGGCTGGCCGGCCGCGGGGGCCCCGAGGACGGCGGCGGGCTGGGGACGCTGCGGGGGCCGTCGGTGGCGGCCGGCTGCCTGGTGGTGCTGGAGAACGCGGTGGTGCTGGCCGCCATCGCCACCCGCATGCGGTCGCGCCGCTGGGTCTACTACTGCCTGCTGAACATCACGCTGAGCGACCTGCTCACCGGCCTGGCCTACCTGGTCAACGTGCTGCTGTCGGGGGCGCGCACCTTCCAGCTGGCCCCCGCGCACTGGTTCCTGCGGGAGGGCTTGCTCTTCATGGCCCTGGCCGCGTCCACCTTCAGCCTGCTCTTCACGGCCGGCGAGCGCTTCGCCACCATGGTGCGGGTGGCCGAGAGCGGGGCCACCAAGACCAGCCGCGTGTATGGCTGCATCGGGCTGTGCTGGCTGCTGGCGGCCACGCTGGGGCTGCTGCCCCTCCTGGGCTGGAACTGCGTGTGCGCCTTCCCGCGGTGCTCCAGCCTGCTGCCCCTCTACTCCAAGGGCTACGTGCTCTTCTGCGTGGTGGTCTTCGCCCTC
This sequence comes from Peromyscus leucopus, assembly GCF_004664715.2. Lineage (NCBI taxonomy): Eukaryota > Metazoa > Chordata > Mammalia > Rodentia > Cricetidae > Peromyscus > Peromyscus leucopus. The sequence goes on along the minus strand of NC_051081.1, from coordinate 2,015,015 downwards.
ATCCTGGTGGCCATCCTGGGCCTCTATGGGGCCATCTTTAGGGTGGTCCGGGCCAACGGGCAGAAGTCCCCGCGTCCCCCGGCCCGCCGCAAGGCCCGCCGGCTGCTCAACACTGTGCTGATGATTTTGGTGGCCTTTGTGGTGTGCTGGGGCCCCCTGTTTGGCCTGCTCCTGGCCGACATCTTTGGTTCCAACGTCTGGGCCCAGGAGTACCTCCGTGGCATGGACTGGATCCTGGCCCTGGCCGTGCTCAATTCTGCCATCAACCCCCTCATCTACTCCTTCCGCAGCCGCGAGGTGCAGCGCGCAGTGCTGGCCTTCCTCTGCTGCGGCTGTCTTCGGTTAGGCCTGCGGGGTCCTGGTGACTGCCTGACCCGGATCACCGAGGCCCACTCCGGTGCGTCCACCACCGACAGCTCGCTAAGGACAAGAGACAGTTTTCGGGCTTCCCGATCGCTCAGCTTCAAGATGCGAGAGCCGCTGTCCAGCATTTCCAGTGTCCGGAGCGTCTAGAGCTTGGACGGTCCAGCTGCCAGGGTGAACCCTCGACAGACCCTCCCGGGAGAGGTGAGAAGGGACTGGACACACGATCCTGGCCACGCCAGCAGGTCCCAGGGGCTGTTCACGGAGCCTCCCCACGCTGAATGTCTGGCAGAGCAGAGAGTGGCCAGAAGCAGATCCTGAGGGTCTGGGCCTCACCTTCACCAGGACGTGAAGGGGACACACCATGCCTGAGTTCACCAACTGGGGTTCACGTGTGTGCGTGTGTGTGTCAGGGAGGGCGTGGGGGGGGGCTGCTGTCACACTGTGCACACAGTGCTCTGGGAACATGCTGAGATGGAGGGCGCCCGCCCCATCGTCTGAAGGCAGCCACCTTGCTGAGATGTTGCAAGAAGGAGTGGAGCTGGGGAACACACCAGTCAATCATCCCTCTCCTCGGTGACTTCCCCACTGGGACGGGCAGCCCGCCCCCATGACCTCCTGTCTCTAGTTCAGCTTCTCTGTCTCTGTGGGGAGAACGGACCCACCCACCCCAGGTCTGGGGCAATATCTTGACCTGGTCCTGTAACCCTGTCGACTCACCCTTCCGTTTCTGAACCATGGTGATGTGCTGTGACAGGGGACCGTGGACCTCACTGTTCAGTAGTGCAGCTGCGAGCCGTGCAGGGCTGTGTAAGATCATTAAAATGAAGGAAACCGATACTTTCAGTTTCTCAGTGTATCGTAACCGAGTCCCACCGACAGTGAGTGTAAGGATGGCAGTGATGGTCACTCAGTTCTGGGTAGGAGAAGTCCAATGTTCTGGGCACACGTCTGTTGACTTTTCTACACTTTGCTCTCCAATGGGTTGTGGCCTTGGTGCTTAGCATAAGGCCTGGTATACACTTGGCATCCATTTGTTGCAGACTAATCACTCTCCGGGACGAGGCCAGTAGTCTGAATCGTAGAATCTGCTTTCTCACCTAAGGCCATCAGAGAATGCATCATCCCCAAATTCTCCACAAGCTTGGAGCATCCTTCTAAAGCTTATTAAGCACCTACTGCATGCCTTACTCAAAGCTCACACCAGTTCTCATATTGAATTCTTATCTGTGTCTGGTGGTGGGTGGGTGGCAGGCAGTGTTTGGTCATTTATTTCTTATTTATTGTATTCCTAGAGGTGTGAGTGACATATAACTTTAATTCACACCTTAAATTGCCCTAACCGAAGTCCCTGGGACTGGTCAAATCCATAGCAATATTGGGTGCTCCGAAATTAAATTTGAATTTGCAATAGGCAAACCAAAAATTTTAGGTTAAATATGCCCCAAATATGAACAGGGATAATGAAGACCTTCCTACCGTCACTCGAGTTCCACTATTGTCACATCAGTCTCCCCACTGCTGCTAAAGCCAATTCCTGCCTTGCCTAACCTTACCACCTGCTCCGAATTCTATTTTTTAGCCATCTTCTCGTTCATTCACTTCAGAATCCTGTAGATACCCACTGGATGCCACGTCTTGTGGTCGGGGCTCTAGGCACCTTCAAGACAAAGATCTGATTCCTCATTAGGTTTCATATCTGCTTTTTTGCGCGTTTTAACCTCCCCCCCACCTTTCAGAAACTACAGAACGACTCCAGTTCCCATCATCCTTTGTGCTTGCCCCACAGGACTACAATTCCCAGGAGAACCAAGGCATCAGCCGGGCACTTTCTCATGCCCGCTCTGCCTCCATCCGGGTCGCAAGGTCACGTCCTGTACTTTCGGTCTTTGATCTCCCTAACAACGCCAAACACACGGCTTAAGCAAGCTTTACTGAAAAGATTTTTAATAGTTTTTTTTAAATTATCGGTGTTTTGCGACTTGGAGTTTATGAGTTCAGTAGCGGTAGACCGTCCGCCGCCATAGCTTCGTTTTGGGAGCGCCACAAGTGGGACTACAACTCCCAAGGTGCTCCGCGCTCGATGACTACGAGTCTTAGTGTGCCTACAACTCCCAGGATTGCCCCGCGGGCGGAGGCCAGCTATAGCGGGGCTTACTCACAAGAAAGACTACATTTCCCAGCAGGCCGCGCGGCTCCCAGAGCCGTCCGCAGCGCTGCCCGAAGGACCCTTGGGTAGGCGCGGGCTGTCCGTGGCTCTGCCCGAAGGACCTCATCGGCCGCCCATGCCGAGCTGAGTCCGCGAAGTCCCGGCCGCTTGCCGTCGCCGTCCGCCGCCGTCTCTGCCGCCTCTGCGGCCTGCCGCCCGCCGGGATGCTGGAGGAAGCGGGCGAGGTGCTGGAGAACGTGCTGAAGGCGTCCTGCCTGCCGCTCGGCTTCATCGTCTTCCTGCCCGCCGTGCTGCTGCTCGTGGCGCCGCCGCTGCCCGCTGCCGACGCCGCGCACGAGTTCACCGTGTACCGCATGCAGCAGTACGACCTGCAGGGCCAGCCGTACGGTGCGCGACCCCGATCCCGTCCCCTGTCGCCGCACGGGTCCCCCGTCCCCGCGATCCCCACACCGTCCTGCCGAGGACCCCCGACTGTTGCCTCATCTCCCCACTGACACTGACCCCCGTCCTGGCTGTCCCACGTCTCCCTGTCCCCTCGGGCTCCCTGCTGTCACACCGACGCTTGTCACCCGGATTCCCGCCTCTCTTTGATCCCCCGTCACCCTGACCCCCTCTCTGTCACTGGTTACTCCCGACCTGTCCCAGGCCTGCTGTCCTGGGGTCCCCCGGTGCCTTGGTTCCCACAGCACCACCCCTCCGCCCCTTTGCTCTGCTCCCTGCCCCTCGCCAGGGTTCCCCGGGGTCTCTGTCCTCATGCCTGGGTCTTGAGCCTCCTAAAGCCTCCCTCTTCCTGGCCTTCCAGAACCTCTGGTATTTAGTTTGCGCGTGGGGCGGGAGGGGGTGAGGGGGGCTGTGGAGCGAGTGTGCCAGCCTGGGTCTGCACACCCCCACCCTCTCTGTGCGGACCCCACGGGCCCTTGTGCCCAGAATTACGTTATTTTTATTTTTCTTTAAAGGAACAACATTGCCATGTTGGGGGCCATATTGGCCGCCCCTGCTTGGGGACCCTGGAGTGGGATGGAGGCCGGGTGGCTACCCAATGCCTCGCAGGGCCAAGGACAGTGCTCTGAACAAGTGCCCTGGCACCCAGGGCACCGTAGGATGAGCGTCGTCCCAGGCTGGGTCCACAGGGCCAGGAGCGGGTGGTCAGGTGTCCCCAGTGTTCTGGTTCTTTGTGGCCTAGTATCTTCTGAAGCGTCATCCACAGTGGGTTACCACCAAGTGGCCGGGGACACACCCGAGGTGCCACATGGAGCCAGCGGCTACCAAGCTGGGCCGCTTAGCTCTTGAGCTCCTAGAGTTGTGCCAGAGCTTTCCATGGTCCAGAGGGTAGTTCCTAGACCACTGACGCCCATGCCCAGCTCACACACCCGTGGCCCGCATCCGCCCCTTGGATGGGCTGGTGTGTGAGCTCCTGTTCTCAGTGGACCACACGCGTGACATGCAACCTCTCCCATCCCTGGCTGGATATGAACTATGGGGCTCCTGCACCCCTGGAGACCATGATGGACCAGCCAGCCAGAGCAGGTCTTGAGAAACCCTGGGCATAAGTCCCTTGGGGTCCCCTCTGCCCCAAGCTGCTACCCAGCCTCACTGCAGCGCCCCTTGCCCAACTTCCCCTGGGCCTTGTTGGGAAATAAAGGGCACTGGGGGGAAGGGAGGCTGGTAGTGGGGTGTGGCCGAGGACACCGTCCCTCCCTCTGTGGACTCTGGCCTCCTTAGGACCCACCTTCTTGTCATCATGGCACTTGGGACAGGACTTCAGCATCTTGTCGGCCTGGTGGCCCTGAGGTCCGCCTTCCCCTCACAAGCCTGGAGCCAGCTGATGAGGCTTGGCGTCCCCTGCGCTTGTGGATAAAGTTTTATTGACACTTGGTCACTGACACCAGCGAGCAGAGCAGCCAGCCACGGGGAGAAGCCTGCTCAGTGCACCTGGCCTGCCTTCACGGCATCCCTGCCCTACGGATGTCTGCAGAGGGGAACTGCATGGGTGGGCTGTGACCCTGGTTGGCCACAGGCCCGGTCACAGGCCTGGCCGCCCTCCTAGGGGAACATGGTGGTTTGGGGGAGTCCTGGGGGCTGGTGCCTGGGCAGCACTGCCCACTGGGGCTCCATGTCACATCCCCACCCCAGGAGCAGAGCCAGGTGCACAGTGCTGCCCTGCCATAGCTGTGGCTTTCTGGGGGACGTTGTAGGGACCCGGAGGAAGAGCTGGCGTCTGAGCCACCCTCAGAGGCCAAGAACAGGAGGGAGGAGTGCTTCTCGATGTAGGATTCCCACAGGTGTGGGGCGACACCTGGAAGGAGCTGGGTGTCCATGGGACACCTGGCCTGTGCTGGCTTCCAGGACAGTTGTCCCTGGCAGGCCCTCCCCTGCCCCGCCCCCGACTGCATTCCTGGAAAGTCAGAGCAGGGTCTCAGCGGGTCCTGGGCCTGAGGCTCCCTGTGGGTTCAGGTTACGGCCATTTCTAAGCTTTCTCAGCCTGTGAGCATCAGGGACCCATCCAGCTGCTGTCCTGGGGTGCAGTTCACCCCATGTGGCTGGGCAGTGGTCACACAGGAACTATCCCAAACCCAGCCCCTGCATGCCCTTGACACTTGGGTCGGAAGGTTTCATGGTAGTTTGGGTGTCAGTGTCCAGGTGACAACCTGGACACCCACCAGGATCAAGTCCCCTCCACACTGAGCTGTGACCCTCAGTCTGTATAGTCATCCACTGCCCCCTCCTGGCCATGCGTGTCTAGGGGTGCTGCCTGCCATCACCCTTGGGGGAACTGAGCGTTTATGAAGCACCACTATATCCTGTGCCACCGTTCTGGCCGTGAGTGTGTTACGGGACGCAGGGGGCTGGGTTCCCAGAGGGAGCTGCCCACTGTGGCCTGAGGTCCATGGTGGTTCACCGCTGTCCTCTGGCCCGTGCAGACCCCTAAGGGCCCAGCTGGCCCTCACGGCCGTGTGGCAGGTGTCCCGTGCCTGTCTCGCGAGAGCCTCTCCCCATGGCATGTGTGCTGGCGTGGAGGCCCCAGGCAGTGTCCGTACGCTGGGAGGCCGGCAGCTGTGACAGGTGCGGACCCTGACCCTGGGTTGTGATGCTGTGACCCTGTGTCCACACAGGCACACGGAATGCAGTGCTCAACACGGAGGCGCGCACAGTGGACGCCGACGTGCTGAGCCGCCGCTGCGTGCTTATGCGGCTTCTGGACTTCTCCTATGAGCACTACCAGAAGGCCTTGCGACAGTCGGCGGGCGCTGTGGTCATCATCCTGCCCCGGGCCATGGCCGCCGTGCCCCAGGACGTTGTCCGGGTGAGCCGCGCCTCCGTCCCCGCCCCCGCCCCTCAGGTGGCCTCTGCTGTGTGTCCTTGGGCCACTGGCTTTCCCTTTCTGAGTCTTGACGGTGGTGACTCGTCCCTGAGGACACTGGGCTGTGTCCTCTGCCGTTCGGGAAGGGAGCTGAGACGGGGAGCCACTCCTGGGGTGGCCGCGGTCCCCTGAATGCATGTGCTCCCCACAGCAATTCATGGAGATCGAGCCTGAGATGCTGGCCATGGAGACCGTGGTCCCCGTGTACTTTGCTGTGGAGGACGAGGCCCTGCTGTCCATCTACGAGCAGACCCAGGCCGCCTCCGCCTCCCAGGGCTCCGCCTCTGCTGCTGAAGGTGAGCTAGGCTGCCGGAGGGTGCGGCGTGAGCCCGGGTCCACGGCTGGGGCTGTCCTGGGCCCCTGTTTGCGGTCTCCACCCCGCTGTGACCCCGGGTCCATGGCTGGGGCTGTCCTGGGCCCCTGTTTGCGGTCTCCACCTCGCTGTGACCCCGGGTCCATGGCTGGGGCTGTCCTGGGCCCCTGTTTGCGGTCTCCACCCCACTGTGACCCCGGGTCCATGGCTGGCTGGGGCTGTCCTGGGCCCCTGTTTGCGGTCTCCACCCCGCTGTGACCCTGGCCGCAGACCCAGATGACCCCCCCCCCTTGTGTCCTCAGTGCTGCTGCACACAGCCACGGCCAACGGTTTCCAGATGGTGACCAGCGGAGCCCAGAGCCAGGCGGTGAGCGACTGGCTGATCACCAGCGTGGAGGTGAGTGCCCGCCATGCTGCCCCTCAGCCTGCCCCGGGGCCTTTGCACGGCCTGCACCCTGATCCCTGAGCTCCAGTCATGCCTCTGCTGCATGCAGGAGGTGTGGTGGTGACCCAGGAACTTCCCTTCAGGCCGGGGCTGTGGCCCAGTGGGGGGCGCTTGCCCAGCATCACATACCCCAGGCCTGGTAGCACACACCTGGGAGGCTGAGGCAGGAGGATCAGGAGCGCAGGGCCATCCTCTGCTGCATAGTGAGTCTAAGGCTGGCCTGGGATACAGGAGACCCTGTTTTAATACAAGAAAAAGAAAACCCCACGCCTGGAGTTCTGTGGTCGGGTGCTCAGAGCTGCAGGATGAGTGGGGCCGGGCTGGTGGGGCTGGCGGGGCGGCGGGGCTGGCGGGGCGGCCGGGCTGGGCTGGAGTGCAGGCCGCAGGAAGGATCTGCAGCATTCTGACAACTGACGTGATCAGATGAACAGCCTGTGGCTCTGACAGGCGTGTGGAGGACCGGGGGACTTGGGCAGGCGCAGCCTCCCTGTGCACCCCATCCTGGGCCAGGCAGTTTGTGCCTTTGTCCGTTGGGGGCCACCACCCTGTGGGAGGGGGCTGAGGGGGCCGTCAAACTGCAGGGGCTCACAGCACACCAGGTGACCTTTGGGAACCACAACCAGGCTGTCTTGGGCATCTGGATTCACCGATCCATCTCTGTCTCTCCACAGGGGCGGCTGACAGGCCTGGGGGGTGAGGATCTCCCCACCATTGTCATCGTGGCTCACTATGATGCCTTTGGGGTGGCCCCGGTAAGTACCTGGTGTGCAGGGCCAGGAAGGGATGGGGACGCCTCACAGGCGCAGCAGGGCAGTGGCTGCCGGCTGCTCCAGACACTACCGTGTGGGGTGATGCAGGGTGGGACCCGGAACGCCCATCCCCTGGTGAGCACAGCAATCTTACAGAAGGAAACATCAGGGCTTGCTCTCTCGAAGCTCTGGCTGTCCGGGAACTAAGAGAAATCCCCCTGCCTCAGCCTCCTGAGAGCTGGGGTTAAAGGTGTGGCCACCACGCTCGGCCCAGCGGGTTTTCATGTCTCCCTTCTGCCTGCTGTGCCCGGCGCGTGGCGTGGCCCCGAGTGGGCGGGCCTGGCCTGCACGGGGCGTGGCTGACGCGCCCCCTGCCCGCAGTGGCTGTCTCTGGGCGCGGACTCGAACGGCAGCGGGATCTCGGTGCTGCTGGAGCTGGCTCGTCTCTTCTCACGCCTCTACACCTACAAGCGCACACACGCAGCGTGAGTACCTCCGTGGGGGGCGGTCCTCAGGCCACCCCACTGTCCATCCCACACCCGGATGTTGATGGTCCCTGGGAGGGAGGGGCCCATCCAGAAGCGGCTGCGGCCAGCCTCTTTCCTCAGCTCCGGGGGCCCCGATCTCCACCCACTCCGTGCCCACAGCTGGACAGTCACAGGGTTAGCTACAGATCTGGTCCTGTGAGAGTGTTCTGACATATGTCAGCTGGGGCACACCGGGTGGCCCTGGGCCGCCAGTCTGCCGCCCTGAGAGGTGGCAGCCAGTACGCCGGTTCTCGGCCTCCTCTTGGTCCCAGAGTGGCCGCAGGGCAGGAGTCGATAGGAGGGGTTGAGGGGAGCGCCCTTCTTTAAAGCCACGGGGCAGCTTAGTTCTTGCCCAGCCCAGCTGTCTGCCCCTCACGGCCTGCACCAGCCCTAGTGGCCGTGGCCAGTCAGCATGAGGGGCCAGGGACAACCCGTGTGTCCTCACGGGGCAGCTTGGCTGTGGTTCCAGGTGAGGGTATGGGGTGCCTGTGACATCTGGGCTCCTTCTACCCAAGGTGTGCGTCAGCGGGCCCTTGGCATCTGGGGACGGGGTGCTAATCTAGAGTCCTCTACGTGAGTGTCCTTGGCAGCCCCCCCCCCCGGGCCTCTGCAACATCTGGGGACACAGATGGCTGTCACAGTTGGGGATCCCTGGCCCGTTGGGGGGTGTCAACTGGTGGTAGGTCTGGAGAGATCTGGGGTTTCCGTGCACCCCATCTGGCCGCGTCCCTTGACACCCACACCTGCAGGTACAACCTCCTGTTCTTCGCGTCGGGAGGGGGCAAGTTCAACTACCAGGGCACCAAGCGCTGGCTGGAGGACAGCCTGGACACACAGGTGGGCGGGGCATGGCGGGGCGGGCCTGGGGCTGGTGGGTGGTTCTGTGGGCGGGGCATGACGGGGCGGGCCTGGGGCTGGTGGGTGGTTCTGTGGGCGGGGCATGACGGGGCGGCCATGGACCTGGGTCTGCTGTGAGTGGCCTCGTGCCCCTGACCCACACCTGCCCCGCAGACTCCAGCCTGCTGCAGGATAACGTGGCCTTCGTGCTGTGCCTGGACACCGTGGGCCGAGGCAGCCACCTGCGCCTGCACGTGTCCAAGCCACCTCGGGAGGGCACGCTGCAGCACGCCTTCCTGCGGGAGCTGGAGACGGTAGCCGCGCACCAGTTTCCCGACGTCAGCTTCTCCATGGTGCACAAGAAGATCAACTTGGCCGACGACGTGCTGGCCTGGGAGCATGAGCGCTTCGCCATCCGCAGGCTGCCCGCCTTCACCCTGTCGCACCTGGAGAGCCACCGCGCAGGGCAGCGCAGCAGCATCATGGACGTGCGGTGAGCGGGGCGGGGTCACCACCCACAGCAGCTCCCGTAGGGACACAAGCCACCTTCCAGGTCTTCCCTGGGTACGGGCAGCTCCTAGAACCTTCCATGGGGGCACTTTTTGGTGGAGCTGCCTTGAGAACCGGTGAGGGACACCTAGAATCTTTCATGGAAGGAGAGGGGTGGTGTCATCTTCTGTAATAACCTGTGGGGGTCAGATTCTAGGGCCTTCTCTGGGGCTTCCTTCTGGAACCTTCTGTGGGGGGCACCTCTCAGCTTCTTCCAAGGAGAGAACTTCTGGGCTGGGGCATAAGCCACTGCTAATGACCTTCCTTGAAGGAGAGCAGAGCCATCTTCTGGAACTCTCCCTAGGCTGACCACAGCTGTATGACCATGTGGAGCAGGCTGTGGGAGGGCCAGCAGCTGGTCACACAGAGACCTAGACCCACTCAGGCTGGGTGCTGGGTTGCCCACCCCCACCCTGACGGGCCCTGAGGTGACCATTCCCTGCAGGGCGTCCTGGGCCCTGCAGACGCTGCCCACTCTCCACACCACACTATAGCTCCATCACCACACTGGGCCTTGGCTGTCCTGCGTGGCGTTCATGAGCAGGCACGCTCTTTGGCCTGGCCCTGCAACCAGCTTCCCCCGAGCCTGGGCACTGGGGGCAGTCTTTCCTGTCTGAGGAGCCCATCCCCTGTTCTCAAGGTCCCGGGTGGACTCGAAGACGCTGACCAGGAACACGCGGATCATTGCTGAGGCCCTAACACGGGTCATCTACAACCTGACAGAGAAGGTGAGCATCTGGTCCTGGCCCTGTCTGGGGTGCACAAAGCTCTGCCGGCCGCCTCACACCCTGTCCCTCCCTCTGCAGGGGACGCCCCCAGACATGCCGGTGTTCACGGAGCAGATGGTAAAGTGTGGGTATGGGGTGGGACCACGGGGGCCCCTGTTGTGACCCCTGCAGGATCCCAGCCTGCTTCTGCCCCCAGCAGGTCCAGCAGGAGCAGCTAGACTCCGTCATGGACTGGCTCACCAACCAGCCGCGGGCCGCCCAGCTGCTGGACAAGGACGGGACGTTCCTGAGTACACTGGAGCACTTTCTCAGCCGCTACCTGAAGGACGTGCGGCAGCACCATGTGAAGGCTGACAAGCGGTGAGCGGTGGGCACGTTCCCCGAGTCCAGGGGGGCCACAGGTCAGCAGAGGACCAGGCCAAGCATGGACGCCAGGCCTGGGCTGCATCTTTTTCTGGAAAGACTTCCCAGGCAGCCCAGGCAGCCTCTGATCCCTTCTTAGCTATTTCAAACATATTTTTAAGCTGGGCAGTGGTGGCGCACGCCTTTAATCCCAGCACTTAGAAGGCAGAGACAGGAGGATCTCTGTGAGTTCGAGACCAGCCTGGTCTACATACGAGTTCCAGGACAGCCAGGGCTACACAGGGAAACCTTGTCTCGAAAAACAACAACAACAAAAAAAAAAAAAAAAAAAAAAAACCACAAAAAAAAATATTTTTAGCTTTCTGAATTGAGCTGTAGTCTGGGCAAGCCTCAAACCCATCATGCTCCTGCATCAGCCTCCCAAGGGCTGCCATTCCAGACGAGCTCTCTCAGACGGAGCCTCAGTCGGGGAGGCACTGAGTGGGGCTGTCTCTCGCAGGGACCCCGAGTTTGTCTTCTATGACCAGCTGAAGCAGGTGATGAATGCCTACAGGTGAGTGGTGGGCTGGAGCCGAGGGGCCTCCCTTGCTCTGCGGGGTGACGATTCTGCTCCTTTGACCCCACGGACTGTCCCTCAGGGTCAAGCCAGCCATCTTTGACCTGCTGCTGGCCGTGTGCATCGGGGCCTACCTCGGCATGGCATACACGGCCGTCCAGGTGAGCAGCGGGGCAGGGAGCCTGGGGGCAGGGTGGCTCTGGCGTCCCCACCCCTGACGATTTGTGTCCCCACAGCACTTCCACGTGCTGTACAAGACCGTGCAAAGGCTGCTGCTCAAGGCCAAGGCGCAGTGACCACGGCTGTGCAGTGGCCCAGGAGAGACCGGCCCACGCACCCACGTGGCCAGACTGAACCCGAGGGTTGGATCGGTCACTAGGATGCAGGGATGCCTCTGCCCGTCTGTTTCTGAACTTCCCTGGAGGAGAGCCCGCCTGCCCGCAGACGAGCCCACAGGGACACATTGGTCACCCGGGCCACGTGCACTGAAGGGCCACACGCCATGCTGGCCTCCCCAGTGGCCGGGTGCCAGCAGCCTGTGCCCCCTGCGGCTCTCAGAGGCGTCCACCACCAGGCTGCCTCTCCTGGCGCTGGCCAGCACCGGACTATGGCTCCCTGCTGTCCCAGGCTCCCTTCAGACTGTCGTCACCGTGGCCACCACTGGACCCACTTGGTCCCCCAGCTGGACCTGCCTCACCATCCCCTCCCCTCCTGCAAGTGTCCCCCGCCCTAGTCCAGATGCTGGTGACAGGGCAGGAGGTGGCCCTGGGAGGCAGCCTGCGGCCCTGAGGTCTCCCCCCCCCTCCCCCAGTTTCCCTGCCTGTGATGCATTCTGGGGAGCCAGCCCCTCTGTCACAGTGTGGGATGCAACAGCGAGGCCAGCACGGCCGGCCGTAGGTGCCGCACCAACAGGACAGCCCCGTGGAAGGGAGGGAGGGAGGAAGGGATGTCAGCGCTGGCAGTCGACCTCAGGGACCCCACGGTGAACAGATTCCATAGCAATATGACCCAGGAGGCGTCAGGCTGAGGCCGCTGGGGCAGCCCTGGTGTCCCTCCAGCCCCTGCTGAGGCCTGGCCCGCCCTGACCCTCTGCTCTGCCTCGCAGCGGTGACGGCTGTCATCCCGGCAGCTGCTGTGGGGTGAGGGGCCAGCCTGCCACCCTGGCCCCGGCACCCTCGCCCTCCCCGGACTGCTGGGCTCCAGCCCCTTACTCTTGTCCCGGCAGCTGGTTACGGGTCTGAGGCCAGTGCCACCCCATCACTGAAAAGACGCACAAGGTGCAGGTGCCTCTTCCCTCTGCCTAGACAGGTCTGGGGACGGTGGCTGGGGGTCTGCAGTTGGCGGGTTAGAAAATAAAAGCCATATTGAAGGACCGTGCCTGCGGGTGTCCTGGGGAACGTCTGCTGCTCCTGTTTGCAGGAACCCCGAGGTCCCGCTGGGCCCATGGCCACTGTCCTGGGCTCGTGGGGCATCAGCCCTGCCGTCCACCACAGCCGCTTCCCAGCCTAACTGACTAGGCTGCTTCCCGGCACTGTACAGGTTCTCAGTGGACGAGAGGTTGGGGGCATGAGGAGGGCCGTCACCGCAAAGGCCACCCCTGCCAGGCTCCTCCCACAGGCTCTGCCAGTCACCCAAGTCTCTGTCATGTAATCAGTCAACAAACCTCAGTTCAGCTACTGCTGTGAGGCTGGGACCCTGTCCGCTCAGCTCGGGATGGATGGCTGCTCACTTCTGACTATCGAAGGGGAACAGACCCACCTGGGCCACAGACAGACTGTGGCGTCTCTTCTGCCTGGGTTCAGGCAGAGGGCGTGGTGTGTGCCAAAGCCCTGGGCCAAGCACAGTGAGGCACCTGAATGTTGTTGATCCTGAGCCCAAGGTGAGGGGAGCTATATCCTGACCGTGAAGTCTGGAAGGTCCCTGGGGCGCAGGGCACCTGTGAATCCACAATGAGACCCTGGCTCTGTCAGATCCTGGACTCCAGGGGCCACGGCTTGCAGGTGTCCACGGGTGCTCATGTGTGCTTGCCACAGGAGGGGGTGATGGGGGGGGGGTCACACGATACACCACTCAGGGTGACCAGGAGGACGTCTTTCTCCTCGGTGGATCCCGGGGATCGAACTCAGGTTGTTAGACTTGGCACCCTTAGTCACTGAGTGCTCTCGCCGGCCCTCCAATCTTTTGACTCGGGGGCTCTGAGCCTTGAGCCAGGCTCCTGCCTTGGCCTCCATAACTCTGGGGTTCCATGTGGCTGCCATGCCAGATTTTTACGTGGGTGTTGGGGATCCAAACCCAGGCTCCGGGACCTCTGCTTCCGAGGGAGGGTGTCATTACCACCGCAGCTGGCCTTGTGGCAATCCCGCCGCAGTGAAGGTCTGCACCACCGCACTGGCTACAGTGGCTTGTAGGCTGGGCATGGCAGAGGAAGTAAGATCAGTTCTGGGTCATGCTTGGCCACACAGTGAGTTTGGGGCCAGCCTGGGCTACATGAAACCTTGTTTCAAAACTAAATAGCAACGAAGTTGTAAGTCACTGACCTCCGTGGCATCCACAGGTGCCTGTGCTGGGCCGGGCACGTGGGGGCTGGTGACAGAGTCAGTTCCAGCCCTGACTTGGGTGGCACTTGGACGGACCTCCCCTGAACCCTGGGAGGGAAGAGCAGCAGGAGGGGTGACCCCTCCCACCCCTTCAGTGCTGAGTCCCTGTTGGGGGAGACTGCCCTGGGGGGCCTGTGCCCTTCACAATGGGGGGGCTCCTGGCACAGAGTGGGTGCAGGCCAGGGGCTCAGCTCAGCACCTCTGAGAACGAATCCGCCCTGGATATGGGCAACTGAGGCTGAGGTGAGTTCTAAAACAGCCCACTCACCTGAGCATGTACAAAAGCCCGAACAAGGTGATGGGACGCCCCCTCCCCTGGACCAGCAGCCACGGGTCTCCTGCCCCATAGCTGTGGTGATACCAGCTGCAGGGACCGGGGGTGTCAGTGAGGAGTCCCCAGACAGGTGCTGTTTTAGGCCGACATGGTGCTGGGGTTGAGGGAAGAGCCCCAGCTCCGCAGGCCACCTGCCGCTTCCGCCCACGTGTTTTTGGGACTGAAATGGCTCAAGCCCGTTACCCCAGGGCTGATGCTGAGGCAGGTGGATGCCAGCTGTGGGGCAGTTGGCAGGACCCCGCCTTCGACCCGCATCCCCGGCTCCCGGGAGGCCTGGTCCCCCCTTTCGATGCTTTTTAACGATTCTCGCAGCTCAGAGGCCCGCGGGGACTGCCGGCATCCTCCTCCGGTCTCCATGGAAACAGTCTGAGGACCAGCCTCAGCATCTCCCAGCCTTCCTGCTGCTCGGAGGTAACCCCTGACCCCAGGCCTTGCTCTGTCCCGCCCCACAGCCCTGCCATCACCCTCGACCGTGAAGCCAGCCCACGGGGAGTCGGTCCCTTCTCCCTCTAGTGTCCACAGCAAACGAGGAACCGCAGGCACGGCTGGCTGGAGCTTGGGGACAACAGAAGGGATCCTGGGAGGCATCTGGGCTTCCAGAGCTGGTGTTAGACTCCAGCACTCCCGCTGTGTGACTTTGCACAAAGGATCAACCTCTCTGGGTCTCAGTTCCTGTTCTTTAAAACAAATTATAGGGATCTGGAGGGATGGCTCAGCAGTTAACACACCAGCTGTTCCTGCAGAGGACCCAGGCTCGGTTCCCAGCACCCGCGGGGCTCACAACCGCCTGTGACTCCAGTTCTGGGGGCGTGACGCCCCCTTCCGGTCTCTGCAACTACTGCACACGTGCACAGCCATGCAGGCAACTCACCTGCACATAAGTAAATTCTTTTACAAAAACAAATTATAGCTGAGTGGTGGTGCATGCTTTAATCCCAGCACACCAAGGCAGAGGCAGGCGGATCTGTGAGTTCGAGGCCAGCCTGGTCTCTACAGAGCAAGTTACAGGACAGCCAGGGCTACACAGAGAAACCCTGTCTGGAAAAGAAAGGAAGAAAGAAAGAAAGAAAAGAAGAGAGAGAGAGAGAGAGAGAGAGAGAGAGAGAGAGAGAGAGAGAGAAATTGTAGGAACAGGACTCATCTATTTGATTCTTTTATTTATTTGAGACACTGTCTCACGTAGCCCAGGCTAGCCTCCAACTCCCTGTGTAACTAAGGATGGACCTAATCCTTTTGCCTCCACATCCTCTGGGAGAAAAAAAAAGCCCCAAACCCAGTCATCAACATGGAGGATATTCCATGCAATAGTTAAAATGAACACACAAAAATCTGCAATGAATAAAATATCGCTTGTTTATTTTTGAGATAGGTCTCTTGACATAGCCCCAGCTTGTCCTGGAACTCCCTGTGTAGCCCAGGCTGGCCTCGAACTCACAGTGATCCTCCTGCCTCTGCCTCTGGAGTGCTGGGATTAAAGGCGCGGTCACCACCGCCCCGCAGATATCACCATTTTAACGCACACAGCCTACGCACAGACGACGTCTCTGGTACTAGGAACTTCAACCTAAAAATATGAGCCGGATGTGGTAGTGCGGGCCTGTCATCCCAGGACTCAAGAACTGAGCCAGGAGGATTGCTTGCAAGGGCCAGCCTGGGCGTCCGCTTCTTTCCTTGAATGGCCCGTCAGCTTCTCCGCCCTCCACTGTCATCCCCCTGCCCCTGTCCAGTCCTTTGTGTCCACGTCACAGGCTGGCTTTCATTATTCACCTACTGTTTGCAGAGCCACCGTCCCATCTGGGCTGCTTGTTCTGTCTTGACACAGGCTCTTACCATGTAGCCCAGGCTAGCCCAGCTCTCCAGCTCCCCCGCCTCAGTCTCCCCAGTGCGCCTGGCAGCGGGGCCGATCTCATGGCTGTTGGTGATGGACACAGTAAGAATGTCAAAGCCAGCGTGGGGAGACCTGTCCGTCTTCCTGATGTACACGTCCAGCCTGCAGCCTCCCACACCTCCGGGACCTCTGGGCCTCAGTTTCCCCTCCGCCGGCTGGCGCCCCCCGCCCCCTGCAGTTCCCGAGGCGGCCGCGGGAGGCGCTGTGGCGCAGCCGTGCGCGGGCGGGGCCGCTGACCGAGCGACGCGGCGGCACCGCAGCTCCTGCCCGGGCCTGGCCGGTGGGCGGCAGCGGGCCCGAGCGCCCCGGGGCGCGGCCCGACGGCATGAAGGACCTGGACGCCATCAAGCTCTTCGTGGGCCAGATCCCGCGCCACCTGCACGAGCAGGACCTCAAGCCGCTGTTCGAGCAGTTCGGCCGCATCTACGAGCTGACGGTGCTCAAGGACCCGCACACCGGCGTGCACAAAGGTGGGCGCCCGCGCCCCGCACCCGCCCCTGCATCCCTGCACCTGACCCCTGCACCCCGGCACCCTGCCTCCTGCACCCCGAGCCCCTTTCTGTACCTCTCTTTCTACACCTGCACCCCCCCTTAGTCCCCTACACCCCTCCCTTGCACCTGAACCCTCTGGATCCCTCCCCCATACCTCTCCTTCTGCACCCCTGCATCCCAGCACCCCCTTACCTTCCCCTGCACCCTCCTCCGCCCTGGGGGTGCCGCTCTCGATCCAGCTGCCCCCTCCCGTCCTCCGCCCCCTCTCCCTCCCTCCTCCCCACTCCCTCCTCCTCCATCGCTCTCCGTCATCTCCCTCCATCTCCCTCCTCTCCCCAGGCATCTTCCTCTCTCTCCCCTTCTCCCTCCCATTCCCAGAACCCCCCCCTCCCGCCCTGTGCCAGGAGCTCCGGGGACCCCTGCCTCCCGGTCTCCCACCCCCACCACGTCGCTCTGGGTCTCTCTGGCTGGGCCGGGAACTTCCCACCTCGGGACCGGGATTCCTGCTCACAAAGCCGGGCCAGCTTGGCTGCTGCCGGATACATGTCCAGGACCCGGGGCTGAGCGGTAACTACAAAGACGTGGGGGGGCACGAGGTTGAGGCTGGGGCCCAGGGGATGCAGGGACCCAGGCAGCCCTGTCTGGGTGGTGCCATCTTTCTGATCCCCTGCGCCCACCCTGGGCTCAAGTGGAACCTGGCAGAGCCAGAGCTGAGGCCGAGACAATGAATGTGAGGTCCGCTGGGCAGACTCCAGATCCCGGGTGACGAGGACGCGCGTGGGTGGCTTCGCCGGCAGGTGGCTCAAGAACCTGGCTCCCCCTCCCATGGAGCTTCTGGGGGGCAGGGTCGCCCCACTCTGCTCCGTCCCAGGCCCCAGTGTCTGAATCTGGTGGCTTTGACGAGCTCTGAGGGCAGGTGTTGGGGGACCCCCAAGGTTGAGGCCACGGTCTCCATCCCTGGCTGGACCCTGGGGGTGGGGGGAGGGTAGGGGCTCCCCCGGATGGGCCGGTACCCGCCTATGGAATGAATGAGAGAGTGTGTGAATGAATGAACGGACAAGCGAGTCAATGGATGGACCAATGAATGAGAGAATGAATGCATGAGTGAATGAGAGATGAACGAATGCACAGTCCGGGGGCTGCCAGCTGGCCTCGAGGCTGGTCTGGCTCCATGGCAGGGAGGGAACTCCTTCACACTCCAGTGCTTTTCTCCACCAACCTCGTTCTCACACACGTGAGACTGGAGATTTAATTCCCACCCGGGACCGGGACCGAAGCCCAGGGTCTGGCTCAAGTACTCATGGCTAGAAACTTCAGATGGGAACCCGAAGGCTGCCTGCATGGCACCCCAAGTCGGGGCTTGTGGGGCAGTGGTGAGGCCTGGGTCTCCGGGATCACACACGGTGCTAGAGTGGGAGGCTCCTCGTCTCCCCTGGGAATTCCAGGCAGAAGACTGGGGCGGCAAGGCCCGGGGACCGGAGTTATTTTCTTTCTGGTAGATGCGGTGGTCTGGGGGCCTTGAGATTTGGGGACATTGCTTAGGAGGTGGGAATTTGGGCGGCGGCGGCGGGTCCAGGGGGGTCCGGTTGTCAGTGACTAGAGGTCGACGCTTCCCAGGCCCCACCCGAGTGAGGAGGTGAGGACCCCACAGGCCAGGAAAGGAAGGCTCAGGGTCTGGACGGAAGTCTGAAGGCCAGGGATGGTGGCACACACGCCTGCCAGTCAGAAACTTGGGATGCTCAGGCAGGAGGATCAAGGTCATCCTCAGCTACATAGCAAGTTCAAGGCTAGCCTGGGCTACATGAGACCCTGGCTCAAGAGAGTTAGATCTTCTCGGGCCTCTGCTGTGTGACTGTCATCCAGTGGCTGCCCCTTCCTGGGCTTCAGGACAATGGAGACAGAATGGACTGAACGTGGAATTCTTGCACCTGGGACCTCCCACAAATATTCCAATGGCTTTGTTTCTGTTCACACCTTCAAGATAACCGGTAACCGCAGGGGTGGGATCCCAGGGCGGACTGGGCCCTAAATGCTGCAGAGAGACGCAGAGAAGGGGCAGGAGATGGGGCCCATGGACCCTCTGTGACCCTCCCTGGAGCCATCCAGAGTGCGAGGGCCTCCTGCAGCCAGGGCTCAGGGTAGAACCTGGGGGCTGACATGGGGGGGGGTCCTCCCGCCCCCACCTCTGAGGGAGGACAGGTCACCTTCGGGGGCTCTCTAGCCATGCAAGCCCTATGCATTTCCATGTTAATGACGGCATTGGCACACTCTGGGGGACAGTGCAGAGAGAGAGAGTGGGGGGGGGGCTGGCCTGCTGTTACCATGGGAGCAGCAATGGCTGTCAGCGGCAGGAGGAGGGGATGTGGAGCCCCGAAGCGACGAGCAGCCTTGGGGACACATGGCCTGGCACAGGTGTGGGAGGAGCAGTCGTCTCTGGGCCACAGCCAGGTGCTTTCTTGAGACACTATGACGGCTTCAAATGAGACACCATCCAGCTGTGTGCCTCAGTTTCCCTAGCTGCCTAAGAGAAGGTCTTGGAAGCATACATCTCAGAGGAAACTGCTGGAAAAGAATACAGAGTGGTGTGGATTTTGATGACCTCTGGGCACAAGGCCTGGGCTCACAGAGTGGGCGATGCTCCCGGGTTCAGGCTAGAGGCCTTTGCAGGTAGAGAAAAGTGTTCTTGAGGCAGACAACAGCATCTCTGAAGGCCCAGAGGTGGAAGGCCCTGGGAAATCGCCACAGGGAGGAGACTACTGTGTGCTAGAGCGGTCAGGATCACATCGGAGACCGGACACGGCTGGAGGGAAGGGGCCGGCTTTGCTTGAGGAAAATGCATGGAGGTGGGTGGATGGATGGATGGAGGGATGGACGGATGGATGGACGGACGGACGGACGGGTAGATGGATGGATGGATGGATGGATGGATGGACAGATGGATGGATGGATAGATGGATGGGTGGGTGGATGGATGGATGGATGGATGGATGGACGGATGGATGGACGGGTAGATGGATGGATGGACAGATGGATGGATGGATAGATGGATGGTTGGGTGGATGGATGGGTGGATGGACAGACGGACGGACGGACGGATGGATGGATGAATGGACAGATGGATGGGTGGATGGATAGATGGATGGACGGACGGACGGATGGATGGATGGGTGGGTGGATGGACGGATGGATGGATGGATGGATGGACAGATGGATGGGTGGATGGATAGATGGATGGATGGATAGATGAGTGGATAGATGAGTGGATGGATGGTGGATGGATGGATGGATGGATGGGTGGATGGATGGATGGATGGACGGACGGATGGATGGATGATGGATAGATGGATGGATGGATGGATGAATGGGTGGGTGGATGGGTGGATGGATGGATATTGGGTGGGTAGGTAGATGGATGGGTGGGAGGGTGATGTCCCCAGATCTCATGGAGGTGTAGTAATTGTCACCGTACCTTCCCCTGGGTCAAGTGGGCAGCACTTGAAATGGGGCTCATGCAGACGCTGAGGAAGTGGCAGAGGTAGGATTCTCACAGGTTTGGGGTAAAGGCTTCATTTTGTTATCTGAGGAATGATGTCCCAGGTTGACCACAATCCCTGCTCAGGTCCTGGTGAAGGAAGGAGCTTTTGTTGGAGGAGCAGAGGGAAGAGACAGGCAGGGCAGACTTAGGCCTTGCCCCTGAGGAATGTGGGAGTGATGGAGCGCTGTGGGTGGAGAGACATATGACTTGGTGATCACAGGCATCTCTGGTTGCTGCTTCATGGAGGATGAACGGGGCGGGGGTGGGGTAGGCATGTGTTCGCAGATGTGAATGATGGCCACTCAACTTTTCTTCCTGATGACAGGATGGGCCAGGTGGAGTCACAGGAAATTGTTCTTGCTATGACTCGAGTGTTCAGTGGGGCATCTGTGATCCCAGCACTCAGAAAGCTGAGGCAGGAGGATCACTAATCAAGGCTAGCCTTGGCTACAGAGTTGACCAGGAGCCAGTTTCCAAAATAAGGTGGTTGGGAGAGATGGCTCAGAGTGAATACCGCTCACCTCAGGATCCTGAGTTCAGTTCCCAGCACAGCTGGGCTGCTCATAACAACCTTCACCCAGTGCCCTGTGGGTCCCCAGAGGGAACAGATCCCCACAAGTTGTCGTCTGCCCTTCACAGGCATGCCGGGGGCCCCACAGGTAAATAGATAATAAAAACATTTAATGAAGTCCTCTCCAACATTCTGGAATTTTCTGAGTCTCAGGAACCCTTCAGCCATTCACCCCTGACTCCCAGCTCAAAGGCAGATGTTCTGATTGCTGTGTGTCTTGGGGAGGGTGCTGTCCTCTCTGAGCCTTGGTCCACTTCCTACAGCACTCAGCATGTGTAACTCTTGAACAGTTTGGGAGGTTCTGCTGAAGCTCTGACCACACCCAGATGTGAGCTCACAGTGGCCCCTCCAGCCTTCATGGTCGTTTGGGGCGGGGGCTGTTAACATCGAGGAAGAAGCCCCCCATGGCTCCCCAGGGCTCCGACGTTAGTGGCCTCCTCTGTTTTGATGCCCAGACTTCCCCAGCTCCGGGCGTCTGTCTCATCTACACAGGGCCGTTGCTCCTCCCTCAGCCCGCAAAGCTCAGGGTCTTGTTCCTTCCGGGTGGGTGGGAAAGAACACCAACCTCCATCGCCGAGGTGGGGGGGAGCGGGCACGTGACTCGGCACTGAGTTCGGATGGGGGGGCCCAGCCGGTCAGCCCCAGCTCCAGCCTCAGAAACCAAGGTGAGGGGACACTCACTACGGTCCCCGCCTTCACGCACATGGCCTTTAGCCACTGTGTCCCCAAGGTGCCCAGACTTAGGGGCGTCGGTGCCCAGGAACCTCCTAACGCCAGACAGAGGGGCGACTTTTCTAAGTGGGGTGACATCCCTGGTGTTGGGGTTCGGCCAGCAGCATGCCAGGACACACCCTCCCTTCCCAGTACCATCAGGGCTCAGAGCTGGGGGGGGGGTGAGCTTCAGCACCGCGGACAGCGGCCCGGGACTGCAGGGGCGATTCTCTTTGCCCTCTCCTCCCTCCTCATCTTTCCTTCCTCCTCCCTCTTCCCTCCTCTCCCTCCTTCCCTCTCCCTCCCTCTTCTTCCTCCTTTTGGGGTTCTGATACAAGGCCAGTCTTGAACTCTCTATGTACCCGAGAATGACCTCGAACTCCTGGGTGCTGAGGTCAATGGCGGCAAGTTCCAGGCTGCAGGGTGGACCTGCCTTAGAGACCAGGTGGTGGTGGCGCACGCCTTTAACCCCAGCAGAGGCAGAGGCAGGTAGAGCTCTGTGAGTTCGAGGCCAGCCTTGTCTACAGAGGGAGTTCCAGGACAATCAGGGCTACACAGAGAAACCCCCTCTCAGGAAAAAACAAAAAACAAACAAAGAACTAATAATAATAAAGTCAGTTAAAATAATACAGCCAGGGCCAGCCATAGTGACATTCCCCACCTGGCTCCATCTGTGAGCGCATGGCGTGGCTGTGTGTCCCATCTTCCCAAACTAAAAATTACCCCTGTGAAGCATTAACTCCCCTCCGTCCTCTGCCCAGCACCCACCTCCGCCCAGCACCCACTGTTCCCCTTCCTGTGTGTGAATTTGTCAGTGCCAATGACCAAATAAGGACTCAGCAGCGCCGGCCACACTCCTTGTGCGTCCTCTGCCGAGCTCAGGAGCCTGAAGTCCATCCTTCCCGGGGTGGGACACACAGCTTTCCTTTTCACGGCTGTGTAATAGTTCACCACATGGAAGAACACGCCCACGTGTCAATCATTCATCTATCAACTGGGTGACATTTTCATGGAACCCGCGTTCCGGTCCAACCACATCTGATTTGCGTTTTTAACTTGGCGGGTGAGCTCCGTATCCAGAGCAGGGTGGGTAGGTTAGAGAGGACCCCACACCATAGTCTTCTGGCACAGGCATGCGCAGCCCAGAGGACTTGCGTGGGAGCTGACCTCCAGGCATGCGCAGCCCAGAGGACTTGCGGGAGCTGACCTCCAGGCTCCGTCCACGACACTCTCTGGATGCAGAGCCCCCCACTGATCCTCCTACCTCCACCTCCCCAGCTCTGAGGTCACGAAAGTGCGTCCCGTCTCCCCAGCCCGAAGTTCTGATCCCCTTACACCCCAACTCCCTGTCCTCTCCCCAGCCCTCGGCACCCCAAAATCCACTTCCTGTGTCTGGTTTCTCCTGTTCCGCGCATTTCCTTTCATGGAATCCACACTGTGTGGCCTTCTGTGATTGGGTCAGCGGCCTCAAGGCCCCTTTATGCTGTGGAGTGCCGGAGCCTCAGTTCTGGTTATGACTGCGTAATACTCCACGGTGTGGCTGGACCACGGCGGGAATTTCCGCTGTCCTGGGTGCCCGGGCTGCCCTTCCCCCACCCCTCTGGGTCCATGGCATGGGGTCCTCCTCTCACACGCCGTCTCTCCCACCAGGTTGTGCCTTCCTTACATACTGCGCCAGGGACTCCGCCATCAAAGCTCAGACGGCCTTGCACGAACAGAAGACCCTGCCGGGGGTGAGTGGTCCGTGGAGCGGAGGGGCACTCACAGCCGGGGGGCTCGGCTGGGCTTCCCTGTGCCTGTGGACCCAGAGAGAACAAAAGGGGCGTAAGTGTGAGCATCTATTGGGCGCCTACTGTATGTTGGGCTCTGAGTGTCACAGGAGTGATGGTCGTAGGCGGCACAAACGGGCCTGGTCAGAAATGCACTCTACTGCTGTGCAGAGGCCCCCGGGGGTGCACTGGGCAAGGATCCGGGACGCCCTCGGGGCTGGAGCAGAGGCAGCGACTCGAGAGGGGGAGGAAAGGGACAGGGGCACGAGGGGAGGGAGGGGCAGGGTCTTCTGGCCACAGAGACGGGAGCCTTCCTTCCCCCCCCAGAGACATGTGGATGCATCTGATGTTTCATGGGACTCCAATAATACACCTGAGGCTGCGGGCTTTACATCGCAAAGATCATTTAGCTCCCCGTTCTGGGGGTTCGAGGGCACACGCTGGCTCTGGGGTAGCTCTGGCAAAGTCCTCGTGGTGGGTGACGTTCAGTGACTGGAGCGTCTGCAGCAGATGGGAACCACGTGGGAGGAACAGATGGGGGTCGGGTCAGGTGGGCACAAAGCCGCTCCATGAGCAGGTGCGTGTGCATGTGCACATCTACCTAAGGCCGTCCACTGACTCTTTAAAACTCGGAGGCAGCTTGGGAAGGAGGCAGGGATAGTCAGGGAGTCCAACAAGACCTCTTGATTCTACCTCCCTGGCTCTGGGATTCCAAGTGTGCACATCACACTTGTTTCTATACGTGAGCGTGGAAGGAAGAGTCGGTTCCTGCTATGTGTACTGCATGGGCTTTGAGCAAGTCATAATTTCCTCAGCCGAAGACGTTCCCTTTCACACAATTCCATCCATCCATTCATCCATTCATCCACCCATCCACCCATCCATCCATCCATCACCACCCACCCACCCATCCATCCACCCATCCATCCATCCACCCACCCACCATCCACCACCATCCATCCACCCACCCATCCATCCCCCCCCCCCCATCCATCCACCCCCACCCATCCATCCATCCACCCATCCATCCATCCACCCACCCATCCATCCATCCATCCACCCATCCATCCATCCATCCACCCATCCACCCATCCATCCATCCATCCCCATCCATCCATCCACCCATCCATCCACCCATCCTCCCCCTCCTCCACCCACCCATCCATCCATCCCCCATCCACCCCCACCCATCCATCCATCCATCCACCCATCCATCCATCCATCCCCATCCATCCACCCATCCATCACCCATCCATCCACCCACCATCCATCCATCCATCCATCCATCCACCCATCCATCCATCCATCCATCATCCCCATCCACCCCCCCCCATCCATCCATCCCCCCCCATCCCCACCACCATCATCCACCCCCCACCCACCATCCATCCACCCACCCATCCATCCACCACCATCCATCCACCCATCCATCCACCCATCCATCCATCCATCCCATCCATCCATCACCCACCCATCCATACATCACCCATCTATCCACCCATCCATCTACCCATCCACCCATCCATCCACCCATCCATCCCCATCCACCCATCCATCCACCCATCCACCATCCATCCACCCATCCATCCATCCATCCATCCATCCATCCACCCATCCACCCACCCATCCATCCATCCACCCATCCATTTATGCATTCAGTCATCCATTCACCCCACCACCTCTTTGATTGGTGAGGAGACCATGGCTTCCTGGTTCCCAGCACAGCTGAGCAGACTACCTCCCAGTCAAGGGGATCCATCCCTCTTCCAAAGCTGATCATGCCCCATTCCTTCCTAGGCTCCTGTGGAGATGCAGTGCTCGTCCCTGTACCCACCCCTCCCTGCAGGTGCTCCTGGCTTCTGCCTGGTTTCTCCTTGTCAGTGTGCCCATAGCTCCTTCTCCCCCACACAGGGCGCCGAGGCTACCTCATTTCCTCTGTGTCATTTGTCTATAAGACCCTTTTCCCAAACATGGTCACGTCGACAGTGTTCAGTAAGGGTGTGGATGTGTAGGACTTTTATGGTGGGGGAAGTGTCACTGATCAGTTCATCACAATCAGGTGGTGACACTGTAAATGGCCAGGTGTGCGGGTCACAGGGAGGACCATGTGGTCCTGGGGTTGTTAAAGCTGTGTGAACATTAGCCTGTCTAGAGGACAGATGTTCTGGACAGATGCAGGGGGATGCAGTGTCAAGATGGGGTGTGTCTGGTTGAGAAGGGAACCGGGAAGCTTCATTGATTGATAACGTTAGGGTAGATCTCACCCAAGGTGACTGCCCTCTCAGGGTAAACGACACCTGTGGACGAATGTGGCAATCACACAGTCCTTGCATGTAAGGGGTGGAGGACTCAGCTCAGCACCCATAGAGAACAACCCAGCCGTGTGCTCACAGTACCCGGGACAGACCCTGCTTAGAACAGGAAGAAATAGAAAATGTTCTAGAAAAAAATGTTAACCTTTAAAAATCTAGCCAGGTGGTGGTGGTGCATACCTTTAATCCCAGCACTCAAGAGGCAGAGGCAGGCGGATCTCTGTGAGTTCAAGGCCAGCCTGGGCTACAGAGTGAGTTCCAGGACAGCCAGGTCTACACAGAGAAACCCTGCCTTGAAAAAAAAAAAAAAAAAAAAAGGAAGGAAGAAGAAAAAGAAAAAAGAAAAAATCTAAGGCCAGACATGTCTGTTATTAGAATTTTTTGAGAGAAACACTAAAAGGTACAAAAAATAAATTAAAGGCAAAATTCATTTTAATACTAGATTTTATTTTGACAAAGCATTCCCTAGATCCCAGCATTTTAGCATGAGGTCAATGGAAAGCAGTCAAGGGGGAGTGTGCCAAGGGGAGGTTCCCACCCTTTCATGCTCACTCTTCACATACTGTTTCTGATGGTCTCATCAGTTTGTGCACAATGATTGTTACATGTAGCCCAGGCTGGCCTCAAACTCAGAGATCCGCCTGCCTCTGCCTCCCGAGTACTGGGACTAAAGGTGTGCGCCACCACACCTGGCTCAGGGTAGAAGTTTTCTCAGTGGTCTGTAGACTGCACCGCCTGTGAATCATGATTGACACAGGAGAGTCATGTTCCGAATTGTTCTAAATGGACAGTCCCCCCCCCCATTAAAATCCAGGGTCAAAGTTAACTTCACATCTACAGACCTTATAGTGAGTGGAAACTTTGATATTCACAGTGCCTGTGGCTGCACCCACGCTGTGCTCGGTCAGGCATGTATTACCCCACGCACAGCCATGTGCCAATAAAACTTTATTAGAAACACAACTGTGGGGCCTGATGGGGCAGCCCTGAGGGTGGTGGCTCGCAGTGCCCCCTCAGGGCCCGCGCCTCCTGTGGGCCTCTCGGAGAGTGTCGTCCTCCTGCTGGGACTCAGAAGTTCTGAGCTGATGTCATTTCATCTGAGAAACTGACGTGTGATGTGAAAGCGCCTCGTGGCCACAGGGTGTGGGACAGTGAAGACGTGGAACATTCTAGACTTGGAGCCGTCTGCCATTGCAACGCATATCTGGAACGTTCTGAAACTGGAGACCAGAAGCCGTGCTGGAAATTAGGAACCTGGAACATACTGGAATGAGGCCAGCCGCCCGAAGGACTCTGGGGACCTGCAGCGTGATGAGTGCTCGGCGATCTAGAACGTTCTAGACTCTGCTGCCAGTGCTGGATGTGAGCGACTCAGAATGTTCCAGACTCCACATCCAGCCACCCTGGCGGGCATTCTAGAGTGTGCGGGACTGCAGCCGCGCCCGCACCACCGCGAGCCCCCACCCAAAGATGCAGCTGCAGGGGACAGGCACAGAGGACCCCACGTGGCCCTGCACTGACAGCGGGCGAGGCCTCCGCCACACTGCAACAGGATTCACCAGAGCCTGCCATTCTGCGCCTGTCTTCATTGAGATCGGGGTTGGTGTCCAGCTACAAACCCCCAGGCCTCAGTTTCTCCACATGCCACGCTGGATGCTCAGCAGAGGCCTTGCTTGGCCGTCAGGCGTCTGGGTGCTCTGCCCCCCGCCCCCCGCCCCGGTCTAGGCAGGGTTCTCTGAGAGCGGTCCCCTCCGTGGAGACCTGCGTCCCAGCCCAGAACCTCCATAAAAAGTCCCAGGATCAGGGAGAGACTCTGCTACAAATAACAGGGTGAAGAGTGAAACGGGACACCTAGGGGACCCGCCGTGATCACGCATGCACGGGGTACACACTCGTGAAGGATCCACCCACCACCACGCGGGCGGCTCCCAGAACCCCCCCCCCCTGCATTGTGCCCTCTTCCCCACGAAAGGCGTCTTCCCGCGCTTTTTCTGGTCTGTGTAGTATTCTGCAGCCCAGTGGCGTAATTCATCATCTAGCTGAGGGTGCATGCTCTGGTTCTGGTCCTCTCTGGGCGTCAATCTGACTGGCTAAGGGTGAGGGTTTGGGGGCGAGCCACCATCCCCCCAGCACTGGGGAAGGCGTCAGTTTTGAGGGGGGCAGGGGAGGGCTGCTGGGAGGGAGGGGTCCCCGCGAGGGCACTCTGAGGCCTTCAATGCCGCGGTGAGAGGCTGTAACTGCAGTCGCAGCACTTGGGCGCCATGGCGGGGTTCAGGGTAGGTGAGGGGTTCATGGCGTCCAGGTGGGAGGGGAGAGTGGGCCGTGGCCGCCTGAGTGGGGTGTTCTCTCTCTTCCGCGGCTTCCGCCGACGTCTGGTTCTGGAATCTTCCAACTGCGGAAGAAACCTGCAGGGTCCCAGCTAGACCGGCTGAGGTTTGCCCAAAGGCCTCAGTTTCCCCGTCTGTAACACACCGGGCTCAGAGGTGAAATGAGTCCCGAACAGAGACCCGGCTCCGGCGGGAGACATGGTCTCCCCCACAGAACTCCTCCTGCTGCGCCAAAACCCGCCAAAGATTTTCTCCTCCGTGGGAGTGGGCCACTTCTGGTGGTGCTGTCCCACTGTGCGACACGAGTGAGGATCCTCCCTGGGGTCCCCCGATCCTGATCCAACAGGAGCGGGTGTTGGGTGAATGTAAAGAGGAAGGAGGGGCGGGAAGCGGGGCAGAGATGGGAGCTGCAGAAGGTGCAGGGGGGAGGGCGGGGAGGGCGGGCACCTGGGTGGGACAGATGGGGGGAGGCGGGGAGTGGGGGGGACCCAGCTCCGACGCTCGCTCAGCGGAGGCACGTGGTGCGGGCTGGGAGGGCGCTCCGTGGTCCCTTCTCCGTCACTGTGGGGTGGAGGGGGGACCCCAGGAGCGCTGGAGACCAAGGTCGGTGATGGGGTGATGGCGACAGAACCGGGCGCACCCCTCTCCCCCTCCCCTGCCCTCCCCTCCTCCTCCCTCATCTCTGAAAGATTATATTTAAATCTCTTTTGTGCGCCGCGAGATCTGAACTCGGAGGGGCCCCGAAGAGGCGGTTTCCATGGCAGCGACAACTGCCGGCTTCCGCGGGGTGAATCAGCGTTGCCATGGCAACCCCATCTTCATCTGCCCAAGGTGCTAGGGAGGATGGTGGAGGGGGAGGGCCGGCGGGGGCGTGTGGGAGGGGCCGTGGGGGACCAGGAGGCTAGATCTGGGGGACCCCTCCCCTGCCTCGTCCCCCTACACCCCTCGCTGCCCTGACCCCAGAAGCGGAACTATCCGGTTCAAATCGCCTCCCTCCCCGACCCCGGGGTCGGGTGTGGTACCCAGGTGCAGAGGGGATGGGTGTGGGGGGGGGAGGGGGGTTGGGAGGATCTGGCTGGCTGGTGGGGCAGCGTCCAGGCAGGTAGTGCGAGTCCCCGGGAGGGTCTCAGAGGAGGGGAGGGGATGGGCTCGCAAAGTGGGTGCAAGAGGAGGATTCCGGAAGGGGAGGGGCCCGGAGGAAGTCGAGTGCACTGGAGGGGGAGGGGTGTGCAGGAGGGGAGAGGTGTGCAGGAGGCGAGGGGTGTACGGAAGGGGAGGCGTGTGGAGAGGGGTGTGAGAGAAGGGAGAGGTGAGCAGAGGGGTGAAGGGGGAGGGAGAGGGGTGCGGTGCACTGTGAGGGCTGCTCACAGCCAGGTGGGGGCAGCGTGGAGGGGAAGAGGCCAAGGTGGGGGAGCGAGGGTCACTGGGCCGGTCCAGGACTGTCAGGTGTGCGCATCCCAGCCCAGAGGTCACAGGGCTGCGTGTGAAGGGGCTAGCCTGATCTGACTTGGTGGCGACCCCACTCCTGGCTCCTGGGCCTTCTTGGTCCCCTCCTTCCTTACCCCTAGCATGGGGTGACGCTAAGCTCCACTGCCTTCCCCTTCTGTCTGGAGGGAGACAGGGTAGAGGCAGGGGCACCGAGGAGCCCCGAGGAAAGGGGGGATTGCTGCTGGGACTTTTGAGCTGAGTTTTGAAGGACGCGTAGGAGTTCACCCGAGTGAGTCTCCCAGTCAGGAGGACGACTCCATCCAGGGACCAAGGGATGCAAATCACGGCCTCCCAGATGTGCGGCCCCTTTCCGGTCTGTCCTCGGGGCTGTGTGGGGCAGGGGAGCGATACCATCAAATGCCACTTTCTGGGGTGGGACACACAGGAGTCCAGAACAGTGGGTTCAGGTGTCAGTCAGCTGCAGCCCAGGAACAACCACTCCCAAACATTTTATTTGTTCGTGATTCCCCAGGCCAGCGAAGGCAGTTTCAGTTCTTCAAAACGCGTCCTCCGGGAGTCAGCAGCGGCTAGCCCAGGCTGGCACACTTGGACTCTGTGCCCAGGCTGGCACACTTGGACTCTGTGCCCAGGCTGGCACACTTGGACTCCGTGTCCAGAGAGCAAGCTCTCTAGCATGAAGTTCACAGCTGTGGCTTCATTTCCAGCAGGCTCTATGCTGGAGGAAGTCACATAGCCAAGTCCAGACACAGGGCTCAGAAGCAAACTGACTTCTTGAAGACAGAAACGGCAATGTGAAATTGACAGACAGAGCTCGGGGATCCCCGCCATTTCCAGACAGTCTGCCCTGTTTTGAGGATGACTGTCATTGGGTTTTGACGGCTAGCTAAGAGTTTGCGGGACTAGTTTTGTCCCCGGGTTTGATTGCTTGAGTGTGTGCCAAGAAAAAGTGGGCAGCCGGTGCCGGGCAGAGCTTAGGGAAGGTGCCCGCGCCCCACTCGGTCCCCGGCCGCTCTGACTCTGCCCCCCACTTTCCACAGATGGCGCGCCCGATCCAGGTGAAGCCGGCGGACAGCGAGAGCCGTGGAGGTAGTAGTAATCTCCCCGTGGCCGTGGCCTCTGCAGCAGGTCCTGTCCGCAGCCTCAGGGTCGGGGCTCCGGCTGCTTCCCCAGACTTCAGACACCCCACACCCTTCCCGTTCCCTCACGGGTGCCCGGAGGCTGCAGACTTGGGATGTGGGGAGAGGTGTGGGCAAGGCTGTGGGGACCTCGTGTACATGTAGGAGCTCGGTAAGGCCCAGCCATCCTGTCACTCTCCATCTCGGCTGTGGGTCGGGACAGGAAGCAGACCCCCTGGAGCGCGCTCTCTCTCCCCTGATCCTGACTGTCCCCCAGTCTCCTACCTCTCCCTCCCTATCGCCCCCTCAGTGTCTCTGCTTCCCTTCTCCATCGACCCCGGGCGACAGGCAGCAGGGCGGCCTGAGCCAAGGTCCTGGGGCAGCTCAGGTCAGGGCTGAGGGTCTGCGGGGCTAGCGCGGGCTCAGCGGGGCCGTGGGCCGGGGCTCCGCCCACAGGGGACCGGAAGCTGTTCGTGGGCATGCTCAACAAGCAGCAGTCGGAGGAAGACGTGCTCAGGCTCTTCCAGCCCTTTGGCGTCATCGACGAATGCACAGTGCTGCGCGGACCTGACGGGAGCAGCAAAGGTGACTGGCAGGCGGTGGGGCGGAGCCTCGCGGAGGGGAGGGGCTTGGAGACCCACGGTTAGGCGGGGCTACCATGGGGGGGAGGGGCTTAGGTGGCTCCTGGGGCGGGGCTTCAGTCTTGCAGAGGGGAGTAGCAGAGCGGGTGATGGGTGGGACTTTAGGAAGAGATAGGCCTGAGGTGGGCGTGGCCTGTGGGAAGGCGTAGAGCGGGTGGGGTGGGTCAGGAGGGTGATGGCAGGGAGCGTGGGGAGGCTGAGGTTGCACCAGGGACTGATCATTCTTGAGGATTTTCTTTCTTTTTTTTTTTTTGATTTATTTATTTATTATGTATACAGTGATCTGCCTGCATGTATGTGCAGACCAGAAGAGGGCGCCAGATCCCATCACAGATGGTTGTGAGCCACCATGTGGGTGCTGGGAATTGAACTCAGGACCTCTGGAAGAGCAGCCAGTGCTCTAACCGCTGAGCCGTCTCTCCAGACCTTGAGGATTTTCATATCCTAGTCCTGAAGTGGAGTGAGGAGAGCAGATAGGCTTGGGGTGGGGAGAGGAGACGTGCACAAGGCTGCCATCAGGACCCCTGAAGTAATGTAGGAGCTTGGTAACACCGGCCTGGCTTCTTAGTCCCTGTCACTCCGTTTTAACAATAGCTTGCAAAAAGAGAGGGCCTGGAGGGGCCGGCTGCAGAGACGGGTCAGGTCTATGGGAGGGCGGGGTCATCCCTGGCCCCACCTGAGTGTCTATTTAGTTGGGGCTGTTGTGTCCCTGCAGATTGGTCCTCTGGACCATGGCCCGAGCCTCTCGGCTTCTCTCCCTGAGTGTCTCAAGTTCTGTCTCTCTTCAAGTGTCTGTCTGTCCATCTGTATGACTGGCAGACTGGTCCCGCCCTGGATCCATGGTATATGACCCTGACTGGGGGTGCTTCTGCCTCAGTGGCCACCACATGACTTTGTGTGTCCGTCTGTCTGACCAGCTGCCATGATCCACAGGTCCCAGTTCACCCTCTGCACCCTGGAGGTCAGAGCTGGTGACCGACTCTTCAAACCTTTGTCTCGGTCGTTCTAATGGGAACTTCTGGGGCCAAGCCTGCATCTGAGAGTGTGTGTGACTGTCAGGGTCTCAACACAGTCGCTGGCAGCTGACTGACTTCCTGCTGGCTGACCACATGGACAGACAGATGGATGGGTGGATGGGTGGATGGATGGACGGACAGACGGGTGGGTGGGTGGAGATGGATGGGTGGATGGATGGATGGATGGATGATGGATGGAGGATGATGGATGGGTGGGTGGATGGATGGGTGGATGGATGGATGGATGGATGGATGGATGATGGGTGGATGGGTGGATGATGGATGGATGGATGGATGGATGGATGGATGGATGGATGGATGGGTGGGTGGATGGATGGATGGATGGATGGATAGATGGATGGGTGGATGGGTGGATGGGTGGATGGATGGATGGACGGACAGACGGGTGGGTGGGTAGGTGAATGGATGGATAGATGGATAGATGGATGGATGGACAGATGGATGGGTGGACGGACAAACGGACAGATGGATGAATGGACAGAGGGATGGACAGATGGGTGGGTGGATGGATGGACGGACAGACGGACGGGTGGTGGATGAATGGATAGACGGACAGACAGACCGACAGATTAGTGGGTAGGTAGGTCAGAGAGACGGATGGAAATGTGGGTAGGCAGGTGGAGGTAGATGACTGACTTTTATCTGTTTGGCTGAATTCATTGCTGACATTACGTCTGTCGCTGGAAGATGGTGTGTGTCTTGTCTGTCCAGGCCACCCTGGCCTCCCCATGCCTGGGTGAACTCGTGTCTCCTGTCTTTCGTGAGTCCCCTTTATCCCCACCCTCTGCATCCTTCGGTCTGTCCTCACCTCTACCTCCCTCTCCCCCAGGCTGTGCCTTCGTGAAGTTTTCCTCCCACACAGAGGCCCAGGCGGCCATCCATGCCCTGCATGGCAGCCAGACCATGCCGGTGAGTGAGAACCGCCCTGCTACAGCGGCGGGGGCGGGGAGGGGGAGATTAGGGCAGCTGGGAGCGATGGGTATTACACCTTCCTATACTGCGTCAGATGGGAGGCCTCGATCAGGGCTGTGTGACCAGACGCTGTCCTGGTGCATTGTGGTCTTAGCTCGTGGTCGTGACACAGGCTGAGGAGCAGGACCAGTGGCTGGACGATGTGTAGAGACCAAGGACTCCATTCTGGGGCAGTAGGGAGCCACATTGGGCACCAAGTGAGGGGGGCTGCCAGGCCATTTGCATAGGTCCTTTATGTCAGGGTCACTAGCGGGCAAAGGAAAAGATTCCGAGAGCCTGGCTGGGCAGCCGAGCTCAGGTCCCCACCGGGAGGATGAGGGCTGGTCTGGAGAAACTGTGTGGAGATAACGGGGGTCCTGGAGACCATGAGGGAGTGGGGAGCAGGTGTCCAAGATGTAGAACCACCCAGGCAGTGGCTGGGGTCTATCCCCCAGGGAGGGTCCCCGGGAGTCTGCATCACTACAGGTGAACAGAATCCCCAGCTTACAGCAGCAGCTTCCTCCCAGGCGGGCAGGTTCAGGTCACACGAGGTTGACTCCCTCACAACCAAACCTAGGAGCAGGTTGTCTGTCCCAGGAGGTGTCTGCAAGCCTGGCTGGGAGCATCTGGGCCCAATTACCAGAAAGGACCTGGCTGAGCCCTGATCCCGGACTAAACTCTGAATCCTGGGCCCCAGTTCCTCATATACCGACCCCTGATCCCACACTGAGCCCCAGTTCCTAACTCAGTTCTAGAGTGAGTGGTTGGCGCAGTCACCCATCACGTGCCCTGGCGATGGGAACCTCAGCTGGTCTGTGGGCTGTATGGTGCCCCCCAAACCCTTCCATTCTCCCTCTCTGGCCGCTGGATCCCCCCCACCTTTGGGGATATGACTACAGCTGGGACCCCACCCCGATACACACTTTTGTCCCAGACATTAACCTTGGACTTGCATACTCCACCACGTTACTGTGACTGTGGCTGCCTCGCAGACCCTAAGGCCAGGTCGTCACACCGCCAGGCCCAGGATGACAAGGCCTGCGCACTTCCTGTGTGGCCCTGGCTCTGCTGGATGTGGACTCATTCACGGCTGGCACCTCCACTCTCGGCCACGGGGACGCCCAGAGTCCCGGGTGCCCCTGCCCTTCATCCCAGCGCTGTCCTTCCAGGGGGCGTCCTCCAGCCTGGTGGTCAAGTTCGCCGACACGGACAAAGAGCGGACTCTGAGGCGCATGCAGCAGATGGTCGGCCAGCTGGGCATCCTGACGCCGTCCCTCACCCTGCCCTTCAGCCCCTACAGTGCCTACGCCCAGGCTGTGAGTGGCCCCGCCGCCCCACCCTCCCTCTCCCCGTCCTCATTCTCCCTGACTCAGGATCCTGTCCTGGATGGGCTGAGCCTCAGGCCCCACAGGGTAAACCGAGCCACAGGCCAGGCCGAAAGCCCAGATCTTGACGGACAGTCGGTTCCAAACACAGCCACCACCCTAATCCCAGACGTGCCCTGACTGTGGGCAGAATACCACTGTCCCACTCATTCTGACCCCAGAGCCTGGATCTCACCATTCCTAAATCTGCATTTGGTCCAGCTCTGGCTAAATCCTCAAGGCTGACTTCAGCTGAGCTCCTGACTCAGCCTTGACCATTGCCTGATCCTGATCCCAGGCCGAGCCCCAATCTCTGAGTGTGTCTTGTTCCTGGGCAGACCCAACCCCAATCTGGAGTCCTTTTTCTAAACCTAGTTCTGGGTCAAGGCCAAGCCTAGATCCTGTGCTGACCCAGATCCCAGATCCTAGACTGATCTCCAATCTCAGGCTCAATCCTGACCCACAACTGAGCCTCAGTTTCTAACTTAGCCCTGAACCCAGACTGAGCCCCGATCCCAAGCTGAGCCCTAATGCCTGCCTGATCCCTGATCCCAGAATGAACTTCAGTCCAGGTACAGGCCTCCATTTCTCTCTGAGCCCCGAATCTAGGCCGAACCCCAGTGCTAATGCCCACTGACCCCTGATCCCGCCCCAGTGACTGACCTCCAGCCGAGGCCGCGTTTCTGACTGAGCCCTGAGCCCAGCTTCGGCTGTAACCTCCATGGGAATCCTCCCCACCCCTGCCCCTGAGCCGCGGTGGGGCTGGCCCCACTCACAGCCTCTCTGTCCCCAGCTCATGCAGCAGCAGACGACGGTGTTGTCCACCTCCGGCAGCTACCTGAGCCCGGGCGTGGCCTTCCCCCCTTGCCACATCCAGCAGATTGGCGCCGTCAGCCTTAACGGTCTGCCCGCCACGCCCATCGCCCCCACCTCCGGTGAGAGCAGCTTCCGGGAGGCCCCCCCGCCCCGTGCCTGGGTCCCCCCCTCCATGTCTCACCCTCTCCCCTCCTCACCCCGCCCCGTGCCTGGGCCGCCCCCTCCATGTCTCACCCTCTCCCCTCCTCACCCCGCCCCGTGCCTGGGTCTCCCCTCCATGTCTCACCCTCTCCCCTCCTCACCCGGCCCCGTGCCTGGGTCCCCCATGTCTCACCCTCTCCCCTCCTCAGGGTTGCACTCGCCCCACTTGCTGGGCACCGCCGCCGTTCCTGGCCTGGTGGCGCCCATTCCCAATGGCTTCCCAGGAGTCCTGCCCTTCCCTGGGAGCCACCCTGCCCTGGAGACTGTGTACGCCAATGGCCTCGTCCCCTACCCAGGTAACTTGGGAGAGAGGGCGCCCGAGAGCTTAGGACGGTTCCTGGAGTGGGCACGGTGGCCGGGGGACATACCTAGGTCCCCACAGCACGACATCCTGGGCAGGGCAGGGCAGGACGAGGGGCGCCCGGGTAGGTGTGAGCGCAGGAAGAGGCTACGTGAGAATCGTGCACGGGGGAGGTTCTGGGTTCGAAATCCAGTTCAGTAATCTCGCTGGTTTCCAGAACTGGAAAAATGGGACAGACAGGCGACGTCAGAGGCTGGGTGGGGTGGGGAGGGGCCTCGGGCCAGTGTCAGGCACCTGCCTCTCCTGGTTTGCTGTCTGAAATGGGGGGGTCACATTGTGTAGTCCAGGCTGGCTTTCAGTTCCCTGTGTAGCCCAGGCTAGGCTGCTCTTGGATGCCCTCTGTAGCTCAGGCTGGTCTGAAGCCACCCCTTAGCCTTGGCTGGCCTTAAACCAAGGGCAGTCCTCTTGCCCCGCCTCCCAAGTGCCCAGGTGACAGCGGCTCCTGACTTCATCCTTTATTCTGCGGCCAGCGAAGATTCTGGGCATTGCAGACATGGGGCCCTGCGTGCTCGGGGGTCCCCACAGGCTGGGGGGGGGTCAGGGCTGGGGTGTGCGGGATGCCTCTTAGGTAAGGGGTTTCCTGGGTGCCCAGAGGGCAGGGTGGGGGGCTGCGGGGTGAAGGCACACGGTTCCCGTCACCTGCTCTCCGGGCGCCCTGGGCGAGCTGGTGCGCCCCTGTTTCTCTGACTCGCCATGGGGGTAACACAGGAGGGGACTGGGGTGGTCGTGGATGTCGGGGCTCAGCTCGCCCTCTGCCCCGCAGCTCAGAGCCCCACTGTGGCCGAGACCCTGCACCCTGCCTTCTCCGGAGTCCAGCAGTACACAGGTGAGGCAGCCCCGTCCTGACCCGCGCCCGCCATGCCCGCTCCCCCGGGGTCCACCCTCTGCTCCCCCGGGGTCCCACCCTCTGCTCCGGCTCGGGGTCCCACCCTCTGCTCCCCCGGGGTCCCACCCTCTGCTCCGGCTTGGGGTCCCACCCTCTGCTCCGGCTTGGGGTCCCACCCTCTGCTCCGGCTCGGGGTCCCACCCTCTGCTCCGGCTTGGGGGGCCACCCTCTGCCCCGGCTTGGGGTGCCACCCTCTGCCCGGCTTGGGGTCCCACCCTGTGCTCCGGCTTGGGGTGCCACCCTCTGCCCCGGCTTGGGGTCCCACCCTGTGCTCCGGCTTGGGGTGCCACCCTCTGCCCCGGCTTGGGGTCCCACCCTGTGC
Source organism: Peromyscus leucopus (assembly GCF_004664715.2). Lineage (NCBI taxonomy): Eukaryota > Metazoa > Chordata > Mammalia > Rodentia > Cricetidae > Peromyscus > Peromyscus leucopus. The sequence goes on along the minus strand of NC_051081.1, from coordinate 1,978,375 downwards.
TCCGGCTTGGGGGGCCACCCTCTGCTCCGGCTTGGGGTCCCACCCTCTGCTCCGGCTTGGGGTCCCACCCTCTGCTCCCCCGGGGTCCCACCCTCTGCTCCGGCTTGGGGTCCCACCCTCTGCTCCCCCGGGGTCCACCCTCTGCTCCGCTTGGGTCCCACCCTGTGCTCCGGCTTGGGGTCCACCTCTGCTCCCCGGGGTCCCACCCTCTGCTCCGGCTTGGGGTCCACCCTCTGCCCCGGCTTGGGGTCCCACCCTCTGCTCCGGCTTGGGGTCCCACCCTCTGCTCCGGCTTGGGGTCCCACCCTCTGCTCCGGCTTGGGGTCCCACCCTCTGCTCCGGCTTGGGGTCCCACCCTAAGGAACGTGCACAGTCCCTTGAGCC